>NW_007254204.1:118364-156318 GCF_000164805.1 Carlito syrichta | reverse complement strand
TTCCGAGTAGCCCGGAATTACAGGCATGCGCTACACGCCCAGCTGATTTTTTGATTTTTATTGTAGAGATGAGGTCTCACTGCCCAGGCGGGTCTCGAACCCGCAGGCTCAGGCAATCCACTCACCTCAGCCTCCCAAAGGTGCGGGATTACAGGTTGAGCCACCGAGCCTGGCGATCTTTGATTTCTTTGAGCAGTGTTTTGTAGTTTTCATTGTATAGATCTTTCATATCTCCGGTTAGGAAGATGCCACATATTTCATTTTTTTTGTGGCTATTGTGAATGGGATTGTGCTTTTTTATTTGGGTTTCTGTTTGTTTATTGTTGGTGTATAGAAATGCAACTGTCTTTTGCACATTTATTTTATACCCTGAGCCTTTGCCAAAGTCCTTTATCAGTGCATGAAGGTTTTTGACAGATTCTCTTGGATTTTCAAGGTATAGAATCATGTCGTCTGCAAAGAGGGATAACTCAACTACTTCTCTTCCTATTTGGATACCCCTGATTTCCTTCTCTTGTCTGATTGTTCAGCTAGAACTTCCAATACTATACTGAACAGGAGGGGTGAGAGTGGGTATCCTTGTCTTGTTCCAGTTTTCAGGGGAAATGGCTCCGATTTCTGTCTGTTTAGCAGTATGTTGACTGTGGGTTTCTCATAGATGGCTCTTACTATTTTGAGATATGTTCCATCTATGCCTAGATGTTTGAGGGTTTTTATCAAGAAGGGGCACTGGATTTTATCAAAAGCCTTTTCCACATCTAAAGAAATAATAATGCCTTTTTTGGCTTTACATCTGTTGATGTATTTAATCATGTTTATGGTCTTGTGAATGTTGAACCAGCCCAGCATTCCAGGGATGAAGTCTACTTGGTCATGGTGGATGATTTTTTAGATGTATTGTTGGATCCAGTTTGCTAGAATCTTGTTGAGAATTTCAGCATCTATGTTCATTAAGGATACTGGCCTGTAGTTCTCTTTCTTTGTTGAATCTTTATCCAGTTTGGGTATCAATGTGATATTAGCTTCATAAAATGACTTGGCCATCTGCTTTAAAATTTTCCCTTTAAATCTGAAACATGATTTGTTCTAATGGCTTAGCCTTTGCATTCAGAGATAATATAAACTGAAAACATCTCATGCCCAGATTTGAAGAGCACAGGATGCTTTAGCAATGCTGCCTCTTAACTTCAGTTTATAGAAGGCCTTTGCAAGCCAGCATAGTACCCCCAGCCTTGGCCCCTCAGCCTTCCTGTCTGCTGCAGATACTGCATCGTGGGCAGTCTCCCATGTTTTTTCAGCACTCCTGTGTCCCTGCCCTACCATGACTCACCAAGTGGCTGCATTTTGGATATGCTCCATCTAGTCTTTCCTGAAACTTCAAGGAGTTGGATGCCACATGTGTTGCTTTAGAGCTGGTGAGACCTTAGTGATGCCACTTCATGTTCAGAATGGTTTAGGGGTGGTGCTAATAAGTATTTCAGATGGCTCCAGCGACATCTGCTAGTGCTCTAAGCCTTGTGGCCATGCTGAAGAGGCCAAGTTCTGCACTGTGAGTAGATCTTCAGTTTGAGTAGAGCCTGATGCCTTGTCAGCACCCCACTGTCATTCAGGGTGCGATGGCCAATTTTTTTTTTTGAGTTGAAGTTTCACTCTGTCATCCAGGCTGAGGTGCAGTGGCACACTCATGGCCACCCCAGCCTTGACCTGCTGGGCCCTAGTGATCCTTCCGCCTCAGTCCTCCAAGCAATGGCCAATCTTACTCAGGAGACCACATGGGCCTACTTGCTCCAGTGACTCATGGCAACCTCTGGAGCAAGTTTCACCAATGGAAATGGTCTTCAGGCTTGTAATTGCTTATTTATGGGCAGGATTTACTGGTGTTGTTAATAATTCCTATTTCTTTGCAATATATTGGTGACTGTGATATTCGGGCATTGAGGGGTTGACAGCTACAATAACAGGACCCAGTATAAAGGCAAACTCAGTATTGAGTTCTGGGCCTTGAGGTGCAGCTGCTGTGGAGCCTAATAGCTGAGGCCCAGACAGTATACAAGATCTGGAGAAGCTGGCTTTGTCATGACTCTCCATCCTGTTTTCTTTTCCTGCCAGAATTTTAAAGAGTGCTGAGTGTCTCCTCCGCAACCCTCAAAAACAGGAAGCAATACAGTTGGATGGTGCAAATTTTACTCTAGAAGAACTGAGTGCCAAAGGACTATGAAGAGGGGAACACAACATACTAAAGAGCAAGAATTCAACAGTGTAAGAAAACACAGAGCCAGCAGATGGCAACAGAGGCCTTTGTGAGCGATTCTGGCAGCCCCGTTCTGAAATGCTGAAGGTGGCACTTAACAGCTATTGTATAAGTGATTTATGTATTTGGATTCTGCTCAATGTTATATATGCATCACTGAATAAAACATTCACAGTGTATTTTCCACCAGCAGCTGAGCTCCAATTCTAAGCTTCTGAGGTCTAATTCCCATGGCTCAAAGGAGCCCCTGACATCAAATTGCTTTCCTCCCTGAATAGCCACTTCGTATTCCAGAAAAAGAAATGCTTAGAGAGGGTGAGAGAGATGTGATGTGACCACATTGTCGGTAAGGCTTACCAAGTATGTGTGAGGAAAAACAAATGTCTGTTGGATGTTTTCCTCACGGCCAGGCTGTCCAGGGCTTCTCCAAGCTCTGACTGCAGTTCCTTGGCCTTCTTTCTCATGGCTGTGCCATGCTCAGTCCCACTGTACAGACATGCAGCTCATCTTGGGCGAGAGGGGGCTAGCCTCCATTTGGACAAGGACAAGAAACGGCTTATATGTAAGAACTATGTCAAGTGACTTTCTCTTACAGGATGTCAGATCACAGGAGTTTTGTTTCCACCTTTTCCAGAGAATCCCAGCTACCCACAGCTCCAAGAGCTGAGAAATCTCTTAGGCATTCCAAGCAACTCTGAGCTAGGGCTGCCAGGAAGCAGGAGCAGGTGTGTATGTGCGAGCTAGAGCGCAGCGATGCTGTCTCATGCCTATCAAGCTTCCCTGACAAGCCTCTGCAATCCCTGCCCACCTGTGTCTCCACAAGGCCATACTAATTGACTTCTGAGGTCTCTATCAGGTCAGATATACTGAGATGCTTTGCTGTGCCTCAGGAAGCAGTTGCAGGCCACAGAATTTCTAGCAATAAGGCCAGTGTAAGATTCAGCTTAACGCAGTGGCCCTCAGAGAAGGAAATACCCCTCACTGAAAGCAGAGAGGCAAAAAGGCAGACCCTATTCAGGCCTGGAGCTGGAAGATGGTTTCCATAGAAAGCAGAGCACCCCAGGCATACCAGCCTAGCATGTCAAACATACTACCAGTGTGTTGGCATAATGTTTTTAGTCTCCAGAGCTTTTCCTGCTCTGTCTCATATTTACCTCTCCCTTTGTTTCTCTGTTAGAACAAAGGAAACAAAATGCAATTATGGTGAGTGGAGATGACATGACATCTAATGGCCATTTCCTCTGGGCCAAGTGGTATGCCACCTGTTTATGAACATTATCTCATCTACACTATACAACAGTTCTATGAAGTAGGCACTAGTATTGTGCTTATTTTGCAGGAGTGGAGACTGAGGTTTATAGAGATTAATTTCACATGGCTAATATGTGGTGGACTCAGGACTGAAATAGAGTGGGAACAAAACCCAGAGTGTGACTCCGAAGTCGATGCTCCCATCACTATGCCTGTGAGGGCAAGGCTATGGTATTTCTCTGAAACAGCTAAAATTCTCCTGACCACAAATTATAAAAAAAAACTTCATCTTAAAGGAAAGCAATAGGACCCTAGCCATTATGAGGGGGAAGAAAAGTCACAGAAGGCTTTTGCCAGGGAGGAGAAAAAGAACAACCACTTCATTTCTCATGTATATTAATATGAAATGGTATAAAACATCAGGAAAGTTATCAATATCTTTTAATAAATACCACTACATGTGGTGTCATATATACCCATGGCTTTACTGTCAATGCTATAATATTGACTGTTAGATCTATATTGCTAGACTAGATCTGTCTCCTGAGGATCCAAACCAGCATATTCAACCTTTAATATCAACACTCTACAATTTTTTCTCATGACTCCAATTTCTCTAGCACATAAATTTGATGCTATACTTCATTGCTTAAAATATTCTAATACTCTCTCACTGCATATACAACTTATAACACTGGATTCAGACTTGCCTCATCACAGGGTGTTTTGTCCGCCACATACCTCTAGCCTGTGAGTTTAGTGGCATATTTTCCTTATTCAGTCCTGGTAAATAAATGCCTGTGAACCGTGCCAAGTGCTGGGGATGGAGGGGTCACTTATTGATGCTCCATCCTTAAGGAGCTTAGGCTTGATTGGGAATGAAGAACTGACCTGTGCTGAGTACTTGTATTCATCATGTTGTCTTTTGAGGAGGTAATAATTTCACTTTTTATCAGTGAGAAAACAGAGATGTGGACAAGTTAGATGTGGTACCTTGTCCAGAGTCACAAAGCTGGTAAGAGAGAGAGTCAGGACTCAAACTCCAATGCTGGTTTCACTTACAACCCAGGCAGGACCTGCAATACTTGTGAAATGCAGGCCTGGGCTCCACCTGGCCCCACATGCTCCTGTGTTGAGCCACTGGGTGGCCCATTCCACAGCGGCTCCTCTTTGTTTCCTTCCTTCCCAGCAAAGCTCCAGCCCTCTGAGGCCGTCTCTCACCAGTTCAGCACTGTGGCATCAATCTTGCTTGATCTAAGGCAGTCGTGGTCTCCGGCTACCTGCCCAGTGAACAACTCAGGCACCTTTCTGGCCACTGTGGTTAGAAGAGGCTGGAGCCTTCTGGAAAAGGGTTCTTTGGTTTTTTTTTGGTTTCGTCCCCCAGTTCTTTGCTCTTAAAAAGGAGACATGAGGCTGGGAGAGGTGGCTCAAGCCTGTAATCCCAGCACTTTGGGAGACTGAAATCAGGGGATTGCCTGAGCCCACAGGTTCGAGACCCACCTGGGCAACTTGGCGAGACCGCATCTCTACAATAAATAAAAAAAAATTAGCCAGGTGTTGTAGCACGTGCCTGTAGTTCCAGCTATTTGGAAGGTTGAGGAGGAAGGATCACCTGAGCCCAGGAAGTTGACACTGGGGTGGCTGTGAGCATGCCACAGCACTCCAGTCTGGGTGATGGAGTGAGACTTCAAATAAAAAAAAAAAGACATGAGTCAGGGACTTTTCATTTAAAAAAATAAAATGATTCCAATACATTTTCATGTCAGAGATTTAAAGACACAGAGCCCACCAAAGATGGCCATTTTGGATCAATCAGAAAGGCAGAAGAGCATGCAGGAACACAGCCATGAGATCAATGGGATGATTTCGTCATCATTTGTCTTCCTGAAGACAGGGGGCCTTTTCTAGTCAGGAGACAAATCCCAGTGGCCTGTAGGAAGCCATGACCACTGGTAATACTTGGGTACTGGTATTGGTACTGGTACTGGTGTTATGTAGATTTGGGATTTATGCTTTGATGATGTTCTTAATTGGGTGACAGGTAAGATTTGCTATGATTTCTGCGTTTCAAGCCCCCTTTTTTGTAATTTAAACATGTATTTATGTTCTATGTGAACTCATTTTATTACTTTAAATAAACAAAGAATTTTCTTTCCTTTAACCAGGTTAACTACTTTAGGAGGTAAACATGTGTAGCCACAATTTAGCTGAAAAAAATGGATGTCACCATATTAGTAACCTGAATTTTGAGACAGGTAATTAACATACTACTTAGGCTACCAATCACTTCAGGATTTCACCTAAAATGCCAGTGACCAGAAGGAGCTAGGTGTCCTCTTTCCCTGAGAACTGGGGATCAATGTGAGATTATGGTTGAAGTAAGCCAAAAAAGTCCTCAGATTTTCTTAACCAAATTTCATATATGATCATATGGCTACTTGTTTTTAAGTGAATTCCTTTTAATCATTGAAGAGTCAGGAAACGGAGACAAATTCAGGTCTAACTTAACTTTAATGTGGAGAAGTTTATGTTGCCTTTCTATCCCTACTACCTAACTTCTCTGTTAGCAAACCAAGTCAGGCACTAGTAACTGGGGGTGAAATTAGGCCCTGTTTCCCTCTCCTTCCTCTTTTTTTCCCCCAAGGAAATCACAGTGTGGTGCTTGTTAGACTTCATTCCAGGAAGCTCCAAGTCTCATTAATAGCTGCAACAATGAGATTACAGTCTGACTTTTCTTTTATAAATTAGTTGGCAGCTGAGGTTGTGGAGGGATTTCCCTCCGTGTGGAGCAAGAAAGCAATCCCTGTGTTCTTTTAGTTTCAGGAATGTGCCAACCTCTTTGGCACTCAGGGTCTCTGCACAGTCCCCGCACATGACACCCACCCTGCCCTTCCTGACTCTCCTCTCCATTCACCTCTACTCATGGCCAGGTCCCAGACTAAATAGCACTTGCTTGGAGAGGACATCTTCACTGTTGTCCTGCCAGTCTCCTAGGCAGCACTCCTTAAGCACTTGTTATGGCTTGCTTTGTTATATTCACCTGTGTGCTCATTTGTTTAATGCCTGCTCTTCCAGACTGTGAGCTCCTGAGAGCAAGGATGGACTCTGCATTACCTGCTACTCAGTGCACCAATATTTACTGAACCATGAAAGCAGGAAGAAGCAAATGCTTTTGCAAGCCCCAAGTCTATCCCATGCCTGCAGTTGAACCTGATATGCACGACTTCCTAGTGCTGTGTGGGCACAACTAGGACTCTCAATTTTAAACTTGAGTTTAGTGTATATTTGAACTGTGGCCTGGATCAAGTCACTGTGCCTTTTAGTGTTTTCAAGTGCAAAACATTGATGAGAAAATAAGAAACGTTCTGGAAAAATTCTTTTAGAAAAAATTCTTAATTTTTTTAAGAAATAAAAAATTTTCATATTGGGTGACAGGTAATAACTTTTATCCAGTAAGGAGACACACAGACATCATACACATACACACACACACACTCTCTCTGTTTATAGCAACCAAGAAATTAACTCTTCCAAAACTTTACTAACAATAATTCTTGAAGGTGACATCTTCTTATTTGAAGTAATAGTCCATCTCCATTTCCATGGAAGATAAAATGAAATGACTATTAATTAAACTTATAAATATATATATAAAATTATCTTGTCATTTGTAGTATACATCCAAGTATAAAATTAAATGTAGTTTTGAAGTTGTTTCTTTTTAAGAACTCAAGTTTTCATTTCTTTTTTCCTCTTTCCCTCCCTCTCCTCTTTCCTCCTCTCCTTTTCTTTCTGACTCAGGGTCAGAAAGGGTCACTCTGTTGCCTAGGCTGGAGTGATCCCAGCTCATTGCACCCTTAACCTTCTGGGCTCAGGCAATCCTTCTGCCTCAGCCTCCTGAGTAACTAGGACTACAGGTGTGTACCACCATGCTGGCTAACTTTCTGATTTGTTTTTTGTAGACACAAGGTCTCACTATGTTGCCTAGGTTGGACTTGAACTCCTGGGGTCAGTAATTCTCTTGCCTCAGTCTCCTAAAGTGCTATGATTATAGATGTAAGCCACTGTGCCTGGTCAAGTTTTTATTTTTTTGATGATCTAGAATAGTTCCTCTAATAAAATTTCATTTTTTGACGTGATGCTTGTTTGATATTTCAAAAGTATAGTTTAAACTTGAAATCACATTAATTACTATATTTTTAGGGTTGTAGGATGACACCATTTTTCAGATAAATGGATAAGTAATATTTAGCCAATTTAGCTTTCTGTACAGTTCTGAGTACTCATTAATATTCAATGAAACTTCCATTAAAATGTGTGATATTTTCAGGTTTTCAAAAATACAAGTGAAATAGGTACTAAAGTAGTGATGATGAAACTAAGGCCTGAAAAAACCCTGGCCTGTGGGAAAAGCCTGCCAACAAAGAAGCACTGCGACAGTGCGACTCATCTGAGAGCCCTTCAGTCTGTGACTCTTAGGGTATTTGACGGCATCTGCTTATTAATTCTTCCAGGTCCCAAGGACACAGGTATCAAGGATGGTGTTTGGCTCATTATCTCAGACACTGAAACTGAGGCCAGGGAGATTGTTAGTGGTTAACCAAGGTCAGACAGCAAGTTGTAAAGCTGGGATTTAAACCTTCTTAGATGTCTGCTTTCAAAGTCACAGCTCAAACCACTGGTCTTTATAGCTTCTCCAGAGAGACATTCTCCATACACTAGAGTTGGGGGCAAAAATTAATCTAAAAATATTGGCACGTCTTCTGGAAAAGAAAAATGTAGCCCTGAAGACCTTGATTACTGTGGAGATCAAGATATCTTAGGGGTTCCCACATCTTAAGATAACTTGGGGTGAATAGCTAGTGCTACAAACAAGCTGTTTCCCTGAACTCTGATTGCAATAATAAAATGATAAGATAATGAAAAATCCGGAGCAAGGTATATATAAATTATTTAGATCTGTAAAACTCAAATATACAATTCCACTTAACATCATGCATGTGAACCCAGGTATATATACACATACATACACAGGAGGCAGATACCAGTCATTCCAAGGACGTATTGGCTTGCTAGCTCATCACGGCACTAAGTTTGTCACTCCTAGGAATAATTTCCTACAAGGAAAACATCCATCACTTAAAAATAATGCTAAGAAGTTCTAGGATAAATGCACATATTTCTGCATAGACACAGATGAACATGGCAGCATGCCTCTAGCATCCCCAAGTCCTCACTGACATTCGGCTTTTTGCCCTCGCCTCAGGCTACAGTAATGTGGGGTATGAAGAGGTAGTAACACGCTGCAGCACATCTGTTCCATAAAAGCTCAGTATGTCAGCTTTGTGGAAGGCAGGTGATCATTAATGGTGATAAAGCAGGCACACATCATTTAAAGCAACTCCGTCTTGACCTTTATTCTCAGAGTTCCTAATGACAAACTAATAAACAGAGGAATCAACCATATCTGCCCTCCTTGCAATTCTTTTCTTCTTTTGGAGTCTGGTTTTCCCCTAATGCTATGCCTCATTTCCTTCTTAATCCAAGTCTAGGGACCTAAGGCCATCAGACCTGAGTTCAAGTCCCAGCTTTGACATTTACCAGTTGTATAACCATGGATAAATGATTTGATCTCGTTTTAACTCCTTCCTATGTAAAATGTACAAATAATGATACCTACCTTGTAGGGATAGGAGAACTGAGGTATGTAAAAGCAAGAGCACACAGTAGGCACTCACTAATTGTCCGCTATTAGCATAATTATTCTTTCATTGTGGTTGCTCCTCTGGTGACCTCAAAAAGCATATGAAGCCAGGTATGGTGGCTAACACCTGTAAAACCAGCAATTTGGGAGGCTGAGGTGAGAGGATTGCTAGAGCCCAGGAATTTGAGATCAGCCTAGGTAACACAGCGACACCTCATCTTTACAAAATAAAGTAGCCAAGTATGGCTGAGCTGTGATCATGCCACTGTACTCCAGATTGAGTGAAAAAGACCCTGACCAAACCCCCCCAAACAAACAAAAACATATGAAATACCAAATGTGCATGTGCTTTGTGAACAAAGTGACAAACTTATATTAACTCATCCCAACTCCCAGCCTCTAGCTCTCCCCTGCATGTGCATGACCTCTGGATGCTCAGGCTTTGACCACTTTCTTGAGCAGAATTACGGCTGAAGCAATCTCTTGCTTCTCAAGAGTCACTTAGATCAGAGTCCTCAGTATGTGTCTTAAGTCTGCTCCCATTCTTGGGTTTGGTTTTTTTGATGACACAACCTTTATGAGAATAATGCAGCATTCTTTTTCATGTTTCCTTCTCTCCCCACCTGATTTTTGATTTTAAACTCAAGTCCCTATCAGCTCATTCAATCTCTGCCCACACAAGCACTCTCAAGGAATGGCTAGATGCGACCTGTTTAAATTCAAATCTTCAGGGGCTCCAAAATGCCTTTTAAATAACCTCTGAAGCCTCTACCTGGCCTGCCTCCCTCTTCACCTGGTGGGTCCCACTCTCTACACGTGTTGACCATGGGGTTGAGCACTTACACTTACTGGGTTCCCCTCTCCAGTACACTGCTGAAAATACTCGCGACAGTCACATGTGCAAACTACACCCATTTCTAGGCCCTTGAGCAAATGGCTCCTCTACCAGAAAATGCTTATCCTACCCCAAATAACATATATTATCTCCTGTTATCAATTCTCAAATCATTTTTTCAGGTGGCAGTATGATCTGATGAAAAAAAACATGGACTTTGAAATCAGAAAGACTTGTTTTAAAATCCTGGCTCAATTCCCTAGCTGCATGACTAGGGGCAGATTATTTATTCCCTGAATGTTTGATTCCATATCTATAAAATAGGATAATACTCACCTCACAGGATTACTGTGGTAATTAAATTGAATGTACATGAAGTATCAAGTAGAGTCCCTAGGGCACAGAGAGAGGTTTAATACATGGAAGTTCATTTTTTCCATATTCTTCTTAACTGGCACTTTTCACTTTTCAGTGTCTGGGAGAATCATCTGGGCCCCTATTTCAGCTCCCTGGCTGTATGGTAGGCTCCAGGAAGGCAGACCTTTGTGGAATTCATTTCTGCACTGCCTACACCATCTAGCATAGCCCGCTGGACATAGAAGGTGATACATACATATTTAATAGATGAATAAAGGAATGATTACCATATTCTTGACAATATTAATCACTGGAACCAGTAAGTATGGGAACTGGAAAAGACTTTACAGATAAATCATGAATCCATTTTCACTTTACAGACGAGGAAACAACATGACCCACAGAGGTGAAGTGGTTTGCCTATGGTTAGCATGCAGACTCTCCTACTCTACCATGCTGCTTTCCTGATCAATGGAACACAGAATGCTAAAATCATTTCTTAGAAAAATGTTTCTTCCCATTTAACTATGCCACTCAGGGAAACATCTACAGATGATAAACAACTAGTAATCTGACAACCCATCTGTACTATCTCCAGGGCACGACATACTAGATTAAACAAGGAATAGGAGCTGGCTTTTAATAATTCGTCATCATTCTAATTAATGAAAATGTATACCCCTCTGCATCTTCTTTGGTAGAAATGTTCATTCAGAAGGCATGGTTAGCAGAGGTAAATGCAAAAGTGGAAGAAATTCCTAGCTGCCTGCCCGTACCTATCCTGGCTGTCCCCTCTGGTCTGCACTCTTCTGCTCACAGTTCCATTATGAAGGTCCCATTTCTTCATTGTCTGAGCTGAGGACCAGCTAATCTCATAACCCAGCTCAAGCTAACATGCTAATGGGAACTGTCCCCGTGACAAGATCTTTCTGGAGAAGGCTCTCCTCTTGAGCCTACCCTGTTGACAACTGGGTAGGATTTTCAGGCTAGGTCAGGAGGCTAATGCAATCATGCAACAGAGGGCAATACCACCCTATGATAAACTTGCTGGCAGGTGGAGAAAGGTATAACAAGCTGATTGTATAACAAAAGTACTTGGTATTTTATTTCTCTCCAGACTATTTGTGTGACAACTAGTGGTACGTCCTTAATAGAATACTTAAGACCTCTGGGCTCTCAGGTTCCTTAAATGAAGAGACTATTTGCTTAACTCTGCCTCTCTGTGGTTCTGCAATTGTCACAATATGTGACACTTTCAGTTTTGTTTCTGTTGAACCCTTGGCAATTTTAAATGCGACAAAGACAGTCACAACTTGTCAAGGGCCTTGTGCTTGCTCTGCTTGGTCAAGAAGCCAGACATCTGGAAACTAACTAGATTAAGTGCTGTCTTGGGGTGTGCCTCATGTACCCTTCCAGAGGCTTAGTTTCCATTCTGTAAAAGTTACTCAACAAATGCAAGGAAATATTGATATTTCTAGGGCCATTCATGAATACTTGAATGAAATGATCACATATTCTGTGAATACAGAAAGATATAATGAAAACTCTAAAAGAGAAAACAGAGAGCCTGTTCCTTAGTGGTTGAACATCCCAGATAAAAAGGCTAAATTGTAACAATGAAGCCTGAGTGTATCCAACATAGAGATACACAGAATGCCCTGATGCTACATTACCTGCTCTTCTCTAAATCTAGGAAAGAAAATTACCTGCTAAATGTTGTAATACATGCTGAAGCAACAGTTTTTACCTAAGCTATAGACTATGATAAGGAAAAAAAGCCCCATATATTAGAAGTTCTAAATTTTTAAGCAACCAATTTTAATCAATACCAGTCTGGAAGTTTTAAATGACTTTCTACTGAACTGCCCCAACACGTAATTATCAGAAATACTGATTTCATTCCATACATTCAATCTTACAAGTTCATAAAATATTAGCCCATTAAGTTAAAAAATGTAATTCAGTGGAATTAAACAGTAGAAGAAATTCCATGTAACACCTGCAAATTGGATCGATATAAGGTTGATTTTTTAATATATCACTGACACCCCTCTCCTAGTCCCAAGCCTCAGGGTGAGTGAAAAAGGTTACAAAAAGGGATAATACGGCAGGCAGAGCATGTAGGATCTAAGATCATGTAGGACACAGAGGAAACATCAGGAAACAAAACCCAACACCTCACTTTATAGATGAAAAAAGTCATTCAAAAAGGTACAATAACTTTACCCAAATTACACAGTGTCAGGGGGTATCAGAATTTAGGTCCCTTCACTCCAGGCCTGGAACTTTTTATAACCAATGCCATTCTAACAGAATAGTGGGTAAAACAGAAGAATGGAAAGAAGATACAGAAACACTGCTTCTTTTCTATATACAACCACTGAGTCCCCTACCCTGCTTACTGTTAAACTGACTACTAATAAATAAAGAAATACAGGACAGTTTTCAGACTCCACACTTACTAGGCTACTAGTTAATTCCAAAGTCATGTATGTAGATTGAAAATTATTGATGCTGGTAAATTCTGTCATTTTTCAGTGACTAGGTTTCACCAGCTGTGGGTGTGAAGGTGTGGGATGGGCAGACATGCAAACACTTATATATCATTTAATGACCATACACTATTAAATCAGGATGTTACAGAATCTACCAGAAAACTAAGATTTGAATACTGATTCTGCCATTATCTCATCAGATAGTATTTGGTCTGTTTTCTCATCAGCAAAAGATATTAATAGCTTCTCCTAGCTGTTGCAAAGGTTAAAATGATAATATATGGAGGTGCAGTTAGAAAAGTTTGAGGCATTAAGCAAAGTAAAGGTCTTTGGTGTTTTATAGCTCTCAGAATTGTGTGTTCCACATAATCTCTGTGAAATACAGATCAGCTGATTTCTGTGGCAAAGAAAAATGGGCAGAGAAACATCCCGAGATATGTTTGGAGGCAGGCTGGACAAACCCAATGTTCTCATTTCACACACAGCTCTCCAGAGGCAAACATACAAATTTTTAACCTTGGTTATTCAATAGTGCATTCTTCAAAAGGATAGTATCATCTGTCTTCTAGAGTGTTTGTCAAAACAGGAGGCAAAGGTAAAGAATGAATAACCCCTTATCAAATCCAAAATGATGAGACAACACTATCTGCTAGAAGAGGAAGACAGCCTAAATTCAACATGAAAGGCAGCAGTCCACAAAGCTGAGGCTCCCAGCCCCTTTTCTGCAGAGTGGCCAAGAGGTGGCTCCTTCCAACAAGGCACTGAGTTTTGGATGGAGAGGACTCTGGGTCCTGGGAGAGGTGCTGCAAACACAGGTACCTGCTGTGGCCCCAGATTCTGCAGTGGCCAGAGCAGGAACCCATGGGTGTGTGTGCATATATGTGCATGCACACACATGTACACTCACCACACTGAACTAATCACAGCAATCATTTGAACACAGGCAGCCAATCCACTGGTAGCAGAAAGAATGGGGGGTGAGGAGGTGGGAAGAGGAGCAGAAGCCAGGATGGAGCAGCAAAGCAATGTGCAGAGTGTCAGAGGTCTGGGTGGGTGGCCTGCTGAGGCTCTTGGTGAGCTGCTCCATGCTCTAGGAGCTCTTAGACTGAAGTCCCAGGGTGGAGGTGGGGAAAGGGGCATTATGTGGAGGGGATGGTGGAGGTGGGAATCCTGACTACTGCCCAGCAGTCCTGACTTCCCAGAAGAGCTCCGCAGCTGCAGTGAACCTGCAAGGGCTCAAATCACAACAGACATCCTGGGGATGTCATAAGCCCTCCCCCAAGCTCCCACTTTAGCCCAATTCCATCCTTTTTAAAGAAAGATTAACACACACCTCTCCAGCATTTTGAATTTTCCCTGGTAAGAGTAAGGCAATGCTAAGCCCACTTTCCAGAATTACCTTTTGCAAATCAGATAAAAAGCACAGATCTACAAGGTCAGCGAGTCTGTGACCCTTACAAAAGAAGGAATAAAGATTCTTCTGTTGTTTTAAAAGCATATGAATATCTGCTCATTTATAGAGATATTGAGTAAAAGCCCTCAACATGAAAAAGTATTTCCCTCAGATCACTGAGAATAATCCAGTGTGGCAAAAATTGCCATTTAATGCCTACATTTTATTATGACTGATAATTTCACTTAAAAAATTCAAAGGAATAGCTGGGCTCAGTGGCTCAGCCTGTAATCCTGCGCCTTTGGGAGGCTGAGGTGAGTGGATTGCCTGAGCCCGCGGGTTCGAGACCCGCCTGGGCAGGCAAGACCTCATCTCTACAATAAATCAAAAAAATTATCCGGGTGTGGTAGCGCGCGCCTGTAGTTCCAGCTACTTGGAAGGCCGAGGCGAAGGATCGCCGGAGCCCAGCAGGTCGAGGCTATGGCGGCCAGGAGCAGCCACTGCACTCCAGTCTGAGCGACAGAGTGAGACTCCAACTCAAAACAAAAACAAAAACAAAATTCAAAGAAATAAGGACTAAGGTATCTGCTACGGACTATGATGCAGTACTCTGCTAACTGGCACTTTATTGCCAGGTTCAGATCGCAGTTATTTTAAGTTGTGAATCCAGAGCAATTATTTCTCCCATAATTGGATATTCACAACCAGGAAACATTATAAAGTGTTCTTGTATTAGTTCTGCAAACAGGAAGCAACTAAATAGTAACTAAAGCTAAAAAACAACAAAAAAGGAATACTGAAACTGTACATTTTCAAAAGAACGCCCTAACTACAGTAGGGTGTAGGTTACTTGTAAACCAGAAGCAACACTGTAGAACTCCCAGAGGTGGCAGTGAGGATTGAGACATCTGGCTTCATAATGAAAACACGAAAGATGGATCCCAATTTCTCCAAGATCAACATATTAGTTGCTTTAAAGAAATGCCACAGGAAAGCTGTTCCTACCTTTCTTTAGAAGATAGATTTAGTTTGTTCATACTTAAAATGGACTGTATCTCTCAATTGTAACAATGCCTGAGCAAGAGCAGGGCAGCATGAATTGGACAGACTATAGTGAGAACAGCCCAGGCGGCTGGCGGCAGCTGCTGGCCAATTCCCACCATGGGCAGGCCCTGCTGCCATCCAGGGGATCTGATGAACGAGGATGCAGGCCTTCAAGGGGAGGCCCGGCACTGGACTCCAAGGCAACAGCAACACAAGGCATATCTACTCTTGAGCTCATGCGTGCCAAGAAGAAGTCTAAAGAGTGAAAGTCATTGCCTTTGCCAGATGGGGGAGGGTGGGGTCAAATCTGGAAGAAACAAATATTGCTAGTGGCAACATGCCTATCAGTTTGAGTGAGAGTACTTCAAAGATTCATAATTTTACTGAAATGTGGGTGGGAAGACGACTTTGGTGCTCTCAGCACACAGACAGGTTCAGATTAGGGATCTCATCTGGGCTGCATGGAGAAAGTGGGAGCAGAGAAGTTCCAATGCCACTGGGTGGGCATGCCATGAATTTTACAACCAGATCTGTGTCTGGGTGACAGGCTGGCTAGACTGACAGCAGCTGTCACACTACTCCAGGAGAAATGTCTAGCAGGCAGGTAGGTGGGTCCCTATAGGGTATACATGGTAGGGTTTCTCCTCTGGTGTGCAGCTCTTGAGCTCATGCCTGCCAAGCAGAAGTCTAAAGAGTAAAAGTCATTGCCTTTGCCAGATGAGGGGGTGGGGTTAAATCTGGAAGAAACAAATATTTCTGGGAGTCTGGGCAGAGGGGTGTCACTACCACTCAGGCAGTGAATGAAGAAGATGAAGCTGAGTGGAGGAGAGGGCCAGACTGTGACACTGCTGGGACAAGCAAAGAAGGGGCCACAGAGGGAACTGGGTCATGGTGAGAGGGGAAGCCAGGGTTGTAGGGTGTTTCAAAATCCAGGGAAACAGGGTTTTCAAGAGAAACCTGTCCATACATTGACAAAAGTCAAGACAAATCATGCAGAAAAAGGAATGAAAAGGGCTGTTTTACTATAATTTATTCATTGTATTTACAACAAAGAGGCCACTGGTGACTTTGGTGAGGGCAGCATTTGAACAAGCACATGTTCAGTGGTTCCCTGCTGCCGACATGGCTATTCTCCAAACCAATCTCCAGCTCTCTCCTAGACAAAAATCTGTTCTCTATTCTCTCACTGGGAAAACACACCTTAGGTCTTGGGTCTTCCCATTTTTACATTTTTTTCAAGAATTTTCTTACAATTCATACTTATCTTTTTAACATCGACCTCAGTCCAAAGCTCTCAATACGTCCTTTAACTTCAAAAAATATTTAGACAAATATTTGACATTTGGTATGTATTAAATATAGCCATGGGCACTTGATTGATATGTGTGCACTGACTTGCAAGCTATTTTATTTCTCCAGATCCCCATTTCCCCTTGGCTATGTCTTTCTCATTTGAAGTATCATTTTTTTCTGGAACATTTTTCTTTCTTCCTGAAATCCCCTCTCTGTTTTAAACTTCATTTAAGACTGATCTTTTATCTGTAGAAACAGTTCTGGAGATCACATATCTGCATATCTGGAAGCAACCTCTTATTTCTAGGACTTCTTTAGCTTAGTGATGACTGCTGTGTTTGCAACTCATAACAGTAAATGGTCCTTTTCTTCAGATGTGTGTACTACTCCCTCCTTCCCAATAGATGGTAAGTTGCTGGAGAGGCAGCAACCTGGAGGAATTTCAGATTCTGGAAGACCTGGGTTGGACTCCCTTGGATTGGTCACCAGCCTCTCTGACCCTCTAGGTACTCAGCTGAGAAACGGAGGTCAGACACCTGTGCCCGAGGAGTGTGGGTAACCAGGCAAGGTGTGCAAAAGTGTGCTTGGTGCCTGGCTTCAGGAGCCTTTCCAACCATGAAATGCTCTTCTTTTCACTGCCAGTTTCTTCCTCTGCCTCCAAGCCCATATATTTATAAACATGGAAAACCTCAAAAGACATGCTGGGGAGCAAATGATTTAGACCAGAAAAATGAAGTTCGGGTAGTGGCTGTATCTTGTGTTAGCAATATGGAAAGCTACAATCTAACCTCTTTGGACCTCAGCTTTCATTTCCCCACTAGACAAATCAAGAATGTGATACTAGTGGTCTTGCTGCAACCTACTGAAAATGCTGAGAATCTACACTGACAATACTACTATATATATGATTTATCTAAATTTATAAGAAGAAATTGCTAAATTGTGGAATTATCAAAATATTCCAAATTATGGTTAATAGTATACAGATTTAGATCCTTTATGAAATAACAATATTCTAATCTAGTGAGTGTAAGATTATGTTAAGAATTAAAACTGGGTTAGAGGGTTGCAGATTAAAATTTTATTTATTGTTTGCTCTTTGGCTGGCAAGAAAGAGAGGAATAGAAAAATGTAAGATATGCAAAAAACTATTAGCTAAGTGACAAATTAGTAGGATTCACCTTTAGAAGTTTTCCTTTATTTGCTTTTATTTAGAATTTCCTTTTGCATTGTCTCTAAATTGTTCTATAGAACCTTTTCCTCTAACATATCATAACATTAAATAGATTACTAGATGTATATAAAATAGCCTAGTTAATAGCCAAATGCTATTAAGCATTTGGAATATCTTAATAGATCAGTTAAAGCAGTATAGTGCAAAATGTTAAAATATATCAATTATTTTTTATTACTAAAATGGAGAGTAAATAAGATCTAAACCACTGAAGAAAGCAGTTATAAAAGGTTGTATAAAATACATGTTTTTGTGATGTATTTTTATCACAGTGTATCTATATGTTCACAATGACGTTTAAAAAATAAAAATTTAAACAACTACTACCACCACATTACTCACTGGAAGAAGCTATCTGAACTCAGTGCTTTCACAGCGTTGACATACTTGTGTTACACTCATGAATTCTTAATCAGTGTGGCAGGGTTGAGGAGAAGGAAGGAAAAAGGGAAGGTAGCTGGATGCATAAAGTCTAGGCCTTTCTGGTCTGCAAGAATGCTCTCTGCTGAGACAGCACCAGGTGCCCATTATCTTCAGTGAGGCACTTGGGTGATCAGGAAGAGTGAAAATTCTTCTTCCCAGAAAATCTGTGCACATATTCATGAAAAGACAGTTTTTATCACTTCCTGTTAGTTATTTCCATGATTTATAACCCTTAGAAAGAAACTGTAAGAAGAACAAGTATCCTCATCCTTAACCAAGCCAAAACACAAATCATGTAGCCTAACAGAGGTGCTCAGGGGAGCAATCTTGGTATTTCACTGTGAAGGACTCAAGCGCCAGCATGGGTCTCAATCCTGCCCGCATCTCAGAATCACCCAGGCTGCACCCTGGGCCCCAGGCATCACTAGTTTCTAGAGCTCTCTAGTTGATTCCAATCAACCAGTGTGTATTAGAGCAGAATATTTTCACTTGATCTTTGTGTCAGTTTTATATCTATTTTAATAATCTTATTTTAAAAAACAATAAATCTTAAACCCTTAAAAAATTCCTAAGCGGAGCGTACAAGAGGCTTCTTACTTCATTTATCCCTGCCAACTGAACTGCAATAGTGAGCCTGATGTGGCTCTGGGTCAGGAATGTGATATCTATAGCTCAGAGACTAGAGTGTGCATGCCAGAGAGAGGGAGGAGGGTGACGGTAAGGGCTGGGGGGTGGGGAGAGAGAGAGATACAGACAGAGAGACAGACAGGCAGAAAGACAAGAGACTGACAGGGCAATGGCAGGGCAGATCTGTTTGCTCACATTTTGGTAATGGAAAAGCTAATTTTTTTTTTAAGGGTTATAAGTTGTGTAATACCATCTGGTGTTTCCTGCTGTCGCATTCATTCAATTCTGTATGTTTATATGTCTACAGCATTAAAACCTCATGAATCTAAAACAGTGATATTTAAAGAACATTAATGCAATCATACAAAATGCCAGTGCTTCATAAACATACTATTTCAGAATGTCTTCAGTATAGAAATACCTGAATATTTAAAATATATACATATTTTCTTATTAGAAGTAAAGGAAAATTGAAAAAAGAGACAAGTATGTTAACCGGTCATCTGGATATTGTCTCTTGTAAAGCCAATAACCAAGTTTTTAACTCATTTTTTAAAGTTGGCTTTTAGTCTTAAAAATTTGATTTGTAGGAGTTTTTTAAAATATATATTGTGGATATAAAGATTTTTCATATAGTTTTTTCCATTCTGCTTTTTCATTCTCTTAATGGTGCTCTTGACATCATGGTTTTAATAAGGTCCCATGTATTATTGTTTCCCTTTTATAGCTCATACTTTTGCATCCTGTTTAAGACACAACATTTGGCCCGCTCAAGTTAACGAAGATGCTGTTACTCCAACACTTTGTTTCACCTTTCCCATTTACATCTACAGTCCATTTCATGTATGGTATGAGGAAGGGGTCAGGAGCCTTTCCCTCCAAGTAGTTATTTAACTGGTTAAATACATTTATTGAAAACGAGATGCCTTTCTGACTACACTGCACTACACCTTAGCCACAAATCAGGTGACTGTACTAAACTAGGTCTTGTCCGTTTCACTGATCAGCTTGCCTAGTTTTGCACCCATGCCACAATACCTTCATTACTACAGCTTTAGAATAGACTTGACATCTGATAGCAGAAGCATTCCAGCTCTTTTTCTTTAAGAAAACCTTGGCTATTCTTGGCCCTTCGCATTTTCATGTGAATTAAAAACTATTAAAGAAAATAGAAACAGGGTCTAGCTATGCATACAAATTGGTCTTGAACTCCTGGCCTCAAGCAATCATCCTGCCTTGGCTTCCCAAATTGTTGGGATTACAGGTGTGAGTCACTATACCTGGCCCACGTGGATTTTTAAACAATTGACTCAGTTTCTGCAAAAGAACATTTTCTAGTACCAGAGCTGCATTAAATCTATACACTAATTTAGGAAACATTAACAACTTTATAATTTATAAATTATAAATCTTCTAATTTATAAACACGGGCTATCTCAACATCTATAAATATGTGAGAAGGTGCCCACTGTCATGAGTCATTAGTCATTTAGTCAAACTAAAACCACCATAACCAGGAGAAGGTAAAAAAACCCCCAAAAAACAGAAAATATCAAGTATTAGAAAGGATATGGAAACACCAGAATGTACACCATTGAAGGGAATGCAAATTGGTGCATCCACTTTAAAAACTGCTTGGTAGTATCTTTTTTTTTTTAGTTGACGTCTCACTCTGTTGTCCATGCAAAGTACAGTGGCATGCTCATGGCCACCGCAGCCTCGACCTGCTGGGCTCAGGTGGTCCTTCTGCCTCAGTCTTCCAAGTAGCTGTAACTATAGGTACATGCCACCACGCCCGGTTAATTTTTTGATTTATTGTAGAGATGAGGTCTTGCTAAATTGTCCAGGTTGGTCTTGAACCCCTGGGCTCAGGCAGTCCTCTCACCTTTCCCTCCCAAAGTGCTGGGATTATAGGAGTAAGCCACCGCACCCAGCTGGCAGTATCTTCTAAGTTGAACACATGCAAAACCTATGATCTAGAAATACCATTCCTATAATGACAGTTCTCACTAAAAGACAAGTACCAGAAAGTTCATATTGGCACATTCAAAATAGTCTGAAATTGGAAACTACCAAAATGTCCTTAAATAGTAGAAAGGATGAATACATTG
The DNA here is from genome assembly GCF_000164805.1 of Carlito syrichta. Classification (NCBI taxonomy): domain Eukaryota; kingdom Metazoa; phylum Chordata; class Mammalia; order Primates; family Tarsiidae; genus Carlito; species Carlito syrichta. The sequence goes on along the minus strand of NW_007254204.1, from coordinate 135,300 downwards.
TGGTCTATTCACACAATGAAAAATATACAGCTCTATGGGGAAGAAACCATTAACACCTACATGCAACAATATGGATGAACCTCACAAAAAATAATGAGCAAGAATATTCAGATTCCATTTAGGTGAATGTACAAAAAGAGTATGTGCTGTATGAGATTTTATTAATAGAAAGAACAAAAACTGAAAAACCAACCTATTTTAGAAGCCAGAATAGTGTCTATTCTTGGTGGGGTATTGTGACTGCAAGGAATACAAGTTGTTTCTGGGGTGCTGGTAAAGTTCTCTTTATTGATGTAGATTCTGGGTATATGATGTCTTCAGAATATAAAAATACCTTGAGCTATATACTCTCATGATATTGCACAGTTCTGTATGTATATATATATTTTAACAACAAGTGTTTCTAAAGGAAAATATAATTTGGTTTTTTATTTAAAAACCAGTTCACTGGGGTCGGGGAGATACCTCTTATCAACAAGGGTGCCTGAATGATGCATATTTGTATAACTAACCCTTAACTGTACCCCACAATTTTAAAATAAAAAACACTGATTTAAAAAAAATCACGAATTCACTTTCAATTTCCTCTCCCTTTCCTCTTCTCTCCTCCAGAGTATTTATGACCAATAATCTAAAGGAAATCCTTTAAATAAAATTACTAGTACCAAAAAGGGAAAACTTTATGCTCTATGGAAGCTTTCAAAATTGGAAATTAGTTTAAAAATTTAAATGCATTACTTGAGTATTATATCTTTTATTCTAGTGTGTTGAACTCTTTGCAAGCATCTAATTAGCAACATTTCCTTAACCTTGTTTTCAGATGAGAAAATGGATAAAAAAAGCTATAAGATACTCCCAATCCCAATGAGTTTGCCTTAATTTCCCATTCAAATAATCACATATTATTCCTATCGGTTACAGTGATCTATCAATAGTGTTAGTACAGACATAAGTGTAGATAATGTACTTATTTTTCAAAGCAATGTAATAACAGTATCATAAAAAAGGTACAGCATCTTTAAATATTCTTTCAATTTTTGCAGATTAGTTATTCTAATGTTCTTTGTCCTAATTTGTTTTTCTCTAGTTTTATGTCAATACTAATCGGTGGATGCATTTACAGAATTCCAGGAGATTCATTTTTTAGATATGACACAACCCAATTTCCTAATAAACGTGTAACAAATGCAAGTTTACTTCTTTTTAGTTTCTTTCTAGAAAATATGACACTGTGATTGAGCCTCACATGTCTATAATTCACTAAATGAACATTTAAAATGAAACTAAGAATTATGGAAAAAACTGAATTATAGAAAAATCCAAACTAGTACACTGAATGGCTAGATGGATAATTTTAGTTTTTTTCCAAAAGTTATAAAACAATTACAACTCAAGTTTCAATTAACATAAAAAAAATTCTTACGGTAGAATAAATCCTTATACACTAAAATAGCAAATGCTATGAGAGAGCTATTCCGATACACCTTGGGTTATTTTAAAGAACTTGTTTTAAAAAATATAATGACTCTGCTTTAAATAAATCAAAATGCATTTTAAACAAAATAGAAGTTTGATTTAAAAAAAATCATATAGTGATGCTCCTGAAAAAAGGCAAAGCAGCCTTCTGGTGTGTTTTTCTGCTGAAGAATACTTTGTTCCATGTTTACATTTATCTCAGCTTTGGTAATATATTAAGAATATACATTTATAAATTTTATTTTCTTTTATTTTATCTTCTATTTCTTGTGGAGTTGCTAAAGAGCAGTAAAAAGGTTAAAACAAAACAAAACAAAACAAAAACACTGGAAAAGGAGAGAAAGCAAAGGATATGGAAAACACACACTGACTAATCAACCTATATGTAACTGAGTGTTAACACTAACTTATTTATCTGGTGCAGATCAAAAGCTTTCATCATGTTTTAAAATCTTGCAGAACTCAAGTAAATTTCAACCTAGTGAGACAATTTCTCTGGAATACAAAGTCTTGCCAGCCTCTTCAAGAATGTGCCTAAGAAAAAAATAGATTAAAAAAAAATACATTACAATAATTATCACTACACAGAGATTTGTGGTGGTTTTGAAAGCCATTCACAGGAAAACTTTTTAAAACCACATTAAATATTTAAAGGTTTCATTTAGGAAAACACAGAAGCTACCCAGCATAAAAATATCATGATCTAAACACTGCGGAGCTGAGAAAGTGTTTGAAGTGGTTTTAAAAAGTCATGTGATACTTTCAAGGTATTCTATTGCAGTTATTCACTTTTTTCAAGGTATTCTATTGACTTTATTTTGGAGGCAGGGTAGGAAGTGGAGTAAAAAAATGTTGTATCTAAGTCTTTTTTTCCTATTTTCCCCTATTTGTTTTAGGATATTTGACAGAAGGTAAAAGAAAGAAAAAACAAGTCAATTTACTCTCAGAATAACCCATATCGGATGTACATATCACTACCCCCAGATAAGACTTGAGCACAGGTAAAGCAAAATACTGGTCTTATTTTCATAAGTTTATTTTCGGAGACAGGCCGAAAGTGACAGATAAGTTGCTTAAAATGAGGAGGAATGAAATATTCTTTTTAAAAAGCTTGATTGAATGAAAGAATGATTAAAAACTGGGACTACAGATACTTAAGTGAATAAAAGTTGAATGACACTGAGAGTTTGATAATTTTCTTTCTTTATAATCTGTTATATTTAAGGGGAAAACAAATAACACACCCACACAAACATAGACACAAAACCCTTCAAAAACCATCTAAACCAAACCAAACCATGAAACCTTGTAGCTGTAAACAGTTGGCTTTATAGGGGAAAAGGGGAAGGGTCTCACCTGTGCAGTGTCTCCCACACACAGGCTCCTGCCTACTCTCACCTGTGCTTATGTGATGACAGTGCAGTCTGAGGAATAAGGGGGATCCAGAGAGAACGCAGGCCAGTATGTAAGCACAGAACTGGTTGACCCAAAAAGTCATTTGGGGGCATGTTGTCCCCAAATGATAGAGAATTTGATAAGAAATACTGATTACCCCAGAAGTGGTTCTTTCAAGATGGCATTGTAAGCAGATATGTAATCACTAGCATTTGCACTTTTTGTGGTAACTGTACACAATGGTTGTGGTACAGTCAGAGAAGCCAACTTCTGAGAAATGTAATTTCAGAAATGGTAGGTCAAAACAGATCTAAAAAGAGTTCATAATTATACTTAGATACGCCTTGGGTTATTTAAAAGACCCTGCTTTAAAAAATATAATGATTCAGGCCAGGCTTGGTGACTCAGCCTGTAATCCCAGCACTTTGGGAGGTTGAGGCGAGTGGATTGCCTGAGCCTGTAGGTTCAAGATCCACCCAGGCAACTTGGTGAGACCTTGTCTCTACAATAAATAAAAAATTAGCCCGGTGTGATAGCATGCACCTGTAGTTCTGGCTACTTGGAAGGCTGAGGTGGAAGGATTGCCGGAGCCCAGCACCCAGCAGGTCGAGGCTGTGGTGGCTAGGAGTGTGCCACTGTACTCCAATCTGGGTGACAGAGTGAGATTCCAACTAATATATATATATTATATATATATATATATATGTGTATGTATATACACACACACACACCCCCCATACACATATAATGACTCTGCTTTAAATAAATCAAAATATATTTTAAAGAAAACAGAAGTAATTGAGTTTGATTTAAAAAAATCATATAGTGATGCTCCTGAAAAAAAGGCAAAGCAATCTTCTGGTGTGTAGGGGGATTGCTTTTCTGCTAAGTTCATTTTCCTAAAGCATGCCTACTTTTATCACAAACTTTCCGTAGTCCCTGTTTTCTGAAAGCTCAGATGAAATTCCACTCTAACCAACCCAACCCAATCCATCTCATGCCTTGAGGGAGTTGAGGTCTTTTATTCAGTCTTTAACCATCAGCGCAAACATTTTTAATATGAAAAAATCTTAAATTAGTCTCTTTGTTGTCAGAATAATATATGCAAGAGGTAAAATATTTTAAAGCACTGAGAGCATACAATAAAAAGTTTAAGCTTTTTTTCTCTCATGCCTCTGGTCTGCCTCCCCTAAAATAATCACAAATAGCAGCTTCTTATGTTGGAAAATGTCTTGTTCTTGTCTACACAGAAACACATAGATTAATTCCTCCACATGCTGCTCTGCTCTACCTCTTCCTCTGTTTATTCCTGTAACACAGAAGTTAAAGCTTTTTTCTATTTTATTTTTCAACAAATTTCATTTCCTTTTGCCCTTTTAACAGTGTCTCCTTTTATATCCACAATAGCACATTATGTGGTGCTGGGTACACAGTATAAATTATAAAGATACCTGTCCAACGAATGTTTTTACATTCTGCATCATAAGTAGAATTCATGTTCCTTTTTCTGCTGACATAGAGAAGGCAGTTCACACACAAACGACACTGAGTCAGATATTTCTTAATGTCCTACTCTTCATGGAGAGGAAGTCCCTGTTCATTTGGATTATTAGTAGCTGGGCTCTGATCCAGAAATCCATTTCTGGAGAAATACATTGCACTTTATTTTAGCTATGAATCGGGTAAACCTTTTTTTTTGTTTGCTTGTTTAAAATACTTGGCTCTTTTGATATAATATAGCTGTGGATAGGAAATAATAGAAAATTGTATCTTCTATCATATTGAGAAGAGACAAAGAAGAAAAACTTTTTGTGTCTCAAAGCAAAGAAATGCCAAAAGCTAATGAGGCCACATCAAAGGGACACAGGAACTAGGCTGAAAAAGCTCCCACTGGCAAATATAGGACAATGCAAACATTAAAAGTAGGAATGGATTAACACTTTGGATAGAAAATAATTATGAGTCTACTGTGATACTAAAAAAAAAAAAAATGAAGGAGAAGAGGGAGGAGGAAAGATAAAGTGCTTCTTTATAGAAGAAGGTCAGCTAGTTAAAAACTTACCCTTGGCAGCCACTCATGTAATAATTAAATCAGGTAAGGGTCATCATCATCAGATGCTAAAAGCTGGGTGACAGGTTGTTGCAGAACAGGATATTCACTAGGTCTCAAACGCTATACCAATTACAAGGAGAAAGGGACATCTCAAGCAAATGGTCAAATTTCACAATATCCATGAGGCCAACTCACAGTACATGTCTCCTGATGAGATGAAATGGGAAGCACATGCTACCAGTGCAGTATTCTTGAAACGTTTAGTAGGACATTGTCCAAGACAACTGGCTTGGACTCTTCAAAACTAAAAAATGTCACAAAAGACCAAAAGTGTCCAGATTAAAGGAGACAAAAGAAATATAGTCAAAGCACACTCAATGGGCTGATCCTTTAATGGATCCTGGATGGGGTGGGAGGATGGAGAGGCTTGCTGGAGGAGTATGGAAAATTTTGTATTGTATCGTATTTGATAGCAATGGATATTAGTATTGCATCATTGATAAATGGTTGTGACATTGGCTTGCCCTTGCTTGAACACTAAACCTTTTTTTTTTTTGAGTTGGAGTCTCACTCTGTCACCCAGACTGGAGTGCAGTGGCCACTCCCGGCTACCGCAGCCTCGACCTGCTAGGCTCCAGCTATCCTTTAGCCTCAGCCTTCCGAGTAGCCGGAATTACAGGCACGTGCTACCACGCCCAGCTGATTTTTTTTTTTTATTTATTGTAGAGATGAGGTCTCGCTGCCCAGGCAGGTCTCGAACCCGCGGGATCAGGCACTCACCTCAGCCTCCCAAAGGTGCGGGATTACAGGCTGAGCCACTGAGCCCGGCTGAACACTAAACCTTATTATCACTTATATGACCAGCAATCAGATGCATATCATTTTGTAATTCATTGGGAAGGTAAAACTCAGAATAAGATCACAAGGAAGTGATTGGCATAAACAACAAAGGTGTGAGCAGAATTCATCTGGGCATACAAGAAAATCTTCAAGCAGGAATCGCTTTTAAAAACAAGGAATTATGGTCATCTCAAAAAAACAAAACAAAGAACCCAAGGAATTACAATGGGAATTTTAATGGCACAGCCAAGAGTATAACTAAATAAGTGGAAATCAGCAGATAACTATACCAGGCAAAAGTGCCAGTATTGATTTTGAGGTTACAAATAAGTTTTGTGAGTGAATTCATAAATGTGAATGTAACTGAGGATAGACTGCTTATGAAATAAATATCTATTTTCATACGTACACAACACTTATATTTTTCCCTGTTAATTAAAACATTTTTTTAGCCTTGAAAGTGCTTCTTGTCTTGGGTTGCAATTCACAATTTACAATTACACGCTGAATTATTTGCTCGCCTATTTAGAAATAATTTCTCTTACTATTCTGTAAGCCCAACAGGAAAAGAACCAGTTCTGCTTTATCCAATCACCTTGCATTCTGTGTTTGCTGTGTGACTTCTACTGGGTTTGAAGGAGGAAGAGGTGATCAGTGTGGCAGAGAACGCTTCAAGAGTAGGAAACCTGAGACAGCTTTGGGAGAGTTGAGTTTTTCAGGACTGGCCAGCAAGGATGCTGCAGAGGGACGTATTTAAGGATAATGTACACACAAGACTATGGCCTGGGGTCACGGAAAGGGGGAAGTACAGATAGCAACTGGGCAGACTGGAGTCAAGTTTTCAGGGATTCAATAAAAAGTTATAAAAGCAGAATTTTAGGAGAAAAGACTGATTTGGTTGTAAAATACAGTATAGGCTAAAGGGAGATGACACCATATGACTATGTGGGAACCTGGCACCTCTGGACACCAAAGCATTTTAGATTTGAGAGCAGAGCAAGGTCAGAGTCAATGTCACATCCTCTTCATCTGAAAGCAAGACTTTTCATTTTGTTTTTCCGGAAAACCTAACAGAAATAGCCTACTGATCTACAATAACATGGCAGAAGTAAATCTAATCATCAACCTTCTTGCTTTTAGTTAGAATTCTATCAAAGAGGTATAATACACAGACACACACTATTCACAGAACTGATTAGAAGCAGTGTAGTTGCTGGGGGAAGCCTAGAGGCTTTGGTTTCACTGCTCTTGGATTTGAATCCTGCCTCTTATCATTTACTAGCTGTGCTATATTGGACTATTTATGTAGCCTCCTAGGCTTGTATCATCATTATCTGGTAATGGAGTAGTTTCTGCCTTATGGAGAAGTAATTTGTATAAATAAGATAATTTATGTAACTAAAGTAAATTATCTAAAGACTAGTTAAAAATGAACAACTATAAATGTTTCTGACAAACAAAAATGATAAAACAGTTGGCTTGGCAGACAAAACTCTCTTAGAACCTGGGATTCATAGGGAAGAATAGTAAAATGGGTACTGGTAGCAAAACATTGAGAATCACTTGATAAAAGGCAAGAATTCCAGGGGTGAGGTTACTGTAATAGACCTGAGTTAAGACAAGAATTTGAATTAAGCAGGTAGAGCTAGAGATGGAAAGAATAGGAGAGATATAAAGATATACCAGACAGGAAGAATAAACAGGATTTGAGGACCGATTAATTAATAAGTGGACATGTTGGGTGTGATGGGTAATTTTATGTGTCAACCTAAGCAGACCATGGGGTACCCATATATTTGGTCAAAAATCATCGTTCTGGGTGTTTTTGTATGAGATTAACATTTAAATCCGCAGACCAAGAAGGCAGATTGCTCTCCCTAATGTGGACGAACCTCATACAACCAGGTGAGGGCCTGAATAGAACGAGAAGGCTCACCTCCCCTGAGTTAAAGAGAATTCTTCCTGCCTGATGGCCTTCAAACTGGAACACTGGCTTTTTCCCTGCCTTCAGACTTAAACTGAAACATCAGTTCTTCCTGGGTCTTAAGTATGCTGGCCTTTGTACTAGAATTAAACTATCCATTCTCCTGGTACTCTTCTCTTTGGACTCAGACTGGTCTCCTGGTATCCAACTTGCCACCTTACCCTGCAGATCTTAGGACTTGTTAGCTTCCATAATGGCATGAGCTAATTCCTTATAATCAAACACACACCCTTATATTGGTTCTGCTTCTTTGGCGAGCCCTGACTAATATAGTGGGCAAGGGGAGTACTCAAGATGAGTTTTAAGTTTCAACCACAAGTGACTGAAAAAGGTTAGGTATAATGAACAGATATTTGAATTCAAGGAGGTAGAGCCTGTTTTAAGAAAAAAATGATGAGTTTGCCTTTGGTCATGCCAAAGGGGACAGGAGGGCACTCGACTGGACTGGATAAATTCCACAAGCAGGGACAATACATAAATAGACAGGACAGAGTGAATTATGTGAAAAACACATCCTATATATTTGCAATAGTCTCATTCAAATAGTTCAAATAAATCCTTGGTAAACCACTGCCAAATTCAGGTCTAATATATTAGGGACATTTTATTGCTTTGCAGAAAAATTTCATTCTCAGTTTTATAACAGTCCAATATAAAGTAGACTATAAAAAGGCATATAAAACATTAGATTGGCACAGAAACAAAGTCAATTTCATTCTTAACTGGTATGAAGATGATAATAATTAAAAACAAAGCCCCATAATTAGAAAGTAGTTGTAAATCAAAGACTTAGCTGGAGTCCATGGATTAGGTTCAGAAGTTAACGAACACTTTCAAATTGTGTGTGTGTGCATTTTTCTTTTTACAAAAGTTTTATTTATTTTAGAGATGGGGTCTTTCTATGTTGGTAGCTCTCGAACTCTTGGGCTCAACTGATCTTCCAGTCTCAGCCTCCTAAGCAGCTGGGACTATATGCATGTGCTCCATGCCTGGCTAAATGTACATTTTTCAAGAGGAGCATCCAAAGCTTAGTCTGATTCACAAAGAATCTTGACTCAAAATCTAAGTAGCTTTCAAAACAGTCTTTTCACTTTATTCCTTTTAAATAGGGCCATTATGTTAACAGGATTTCATCTAATCACACACCATAAGTAATACAGTAGAAATATTAAAACAAACAAACACCCTCTTCTCTTGACTTAGGCATGTATAAAATCTCTTTATACTGGGTGTAAATGTTGACCTATCAATTCTATTTCTGGTAATCTATCTCAAAGAAACAGATAAATGAACAAATATAAATTATCCACAAAGATTACTACTCATAGCACTGCTTAAAGTAGCAAAAGATGAAATGACCTGAAGGTACAACAATAGGGGAATGACTAAATAAATGATGGTCAATGCACTGAATGGTACCCTAGTGTCCATTTTTAAATGATGATATAGGCATGTTTTTTTCTGGATGAAAGACATTAATTTTAAATTAGGAAATCATAAGGGTAAGCTATAAATGATTTGTTTATAATGAAAACTAATGAAAAATATACATTCATATGCATCTATCTGCAGAAGTAACATTCTAGAAGAATATACCAGAAAATAATACTATTTCATGAAAAAGTTACAAATAATTTTTTTCAAATATTATTACAATAACTATATCTTATCTAGATAATAAAAAAAATGCTTCCCTAAAGCCTGCCTTCCCAATGCCAACTAAACCCCTAATCATCCATCAATATTTTACTCCTCTCTTATTCCTACCCTAACTCTTCTCTCCTGCTAGACAAAATACTAAAACACTGTTTCATGACAGTCCCCCATCCCTCCAATTCTTATGTCTGCAAGTATGAATCACAAAAGTCATTCAGCATCTAGTATTTGAAAGATCTGCTCCAGGTCACAGTTCAGTTTATACCTCCTGCCTGAGAAACACATATCAAAGTCAAACAAAAATGAACAACTGGGTGGGGAGTGGCAGGGGGTGGGGGGGAGAGTGTGTGTATGGAACAATGAAGGCTAAAAGAGACCCAGGAGATATTTTTATAATCAGAAATAAATCAGGGAGTTTAAACTTTCCAGAGATGTGCCATAATAATCAATAAGCAGTTGTTATCATTTTCTGATGCTTGTCAACCAACTGTATAAACATTTTAAGAGTCCAAAGTGATGACAAAGCACCTTGTTCTGTAGTAGAAACTCATATCCAGCAAAATGTGGGGCTTTTACGGCACTGCCACTGCAGGTGCTGAGGTTGTGGCCTGCTTTTATCAAGCAGGGCAGATTTATACAGCATCTTTATTTTTATTTTTTATTTTTTGAGTTGGAGTCTCACTCTGTCGCCCAGACTGGAGTGCAGTGGCCACTCCCGGCCACCGCAGCCTTGACCTGCTGGGCTCCGGCGATCCTTCCGCCTCAGCCTTCTGAGTAGCCGGAATTACAGGCGTGCGCTACCACGCCTGGCTAATTTTTTGATTTATTGTAGAGATGAGGTCTCGCCAAGTTGCCCAGGCGTGTCTCGAACCCGCGGGCTCAGGCAATCCACAGCATCTTTAAATTATTTTTTCATCATTATTTTCAGGAAATAAGGAACGAATTATGAAAGGAGGAAATCTACTCAGAGTTCATCAGTTTCCAGTACAGAACTCTGAAAATCACCACTCCACTGGAACAGAGTCCATAGCATAACAGTGACACTCACACCGGCCATGGACACACGATTGCTGTCTGTATGTGTAGCTCTGGGTCATATCCTTTAGGAAAAGCACTCCTGGCTGCAGAACAGAGAACACACACCACAAGCATCACAGGCTGTGTACAGGAACCTTTTTCTATCCCCAAAAGGCACCCTGGAGACACACTAACCACCCAATTTATGCCTGCCTGGAAACCACTGGTTAGCAGCTGACCTAAAAGGTAACAAGTGAAAACATGTGCAACACATCCGTGTGTTCTAACAGCCTGGAAAAGCACACTGCTACAGTATGGAAGAGCATCACCTGACATGCTACAATATTCAGAAAGCCCCAGAGAAGGGAGGAGCTTCTAAACACTTTCAAGGGAGAGGAAGCCCTAAACTGTCCAAGGACGATGACCACAGTTCCACAAGCACCTCTCTTCCTTTTGCTTTGACACTAGAGTCATTAAGTTGTCTCCATGTGAGATGCCCTAAGGAAAGCCTCCCTTCCCAAGACTGATTCTCTTGTGATCCTGACATTCTAGACATTCTTTTAGCCCTCTGGGTCTGAAAGTTCCACTCTGAGGAGTAGGGACCACACCAAGTTACTGCACCTGGCTGAAGGGCTCTCCAACACTGACACTATGCTGTTTATCATGCAGACTGAAAGCATACATCAAAATTCCTCTCATGTTCACAAATTGGCATTAATTGTAAAGAGACATGTTAAAGCACTTGGGAGATTAAAATTATTTCTTCATAGTTCACAAACTGGTTAGTTATTCCTGTCAGTTTAAAAATGGACTTTTGATGATTTTCAAAAATAATTTTATCCCTTTCCCATCTCCCCAGAATATAACAACAAAGCAATATGGTATCATTTCAGTGACCTATAGGAGTAGTACACTTAGTTATGTTTTACTCTTTGGCATTAGATGATAAAAACAATAACTTTCCCAGATGATCTGGAGTCAAGCTGGATAGCGGCTTCTTTACTGTCAATAAATCCATTTCCTAATTACACAGAAAGACATGTTTGTCTTTAGCCCTGACTACATTAAAAATACCGGAAGTATCATTGCTTTAATGTGCATTATAGAAACATGACTCCCCAAGTGAATCTGATCCATTAATAACATCTCTTTAACTGCTGTCTAATGATTTTTGCAGACACGTAATAGAATATTTTATAGCTGTTCTCAACCATCTGTCCTTCTTTCAACATAAATTTGCTGGAGATGCAGTGAAATTTCCTGTACTCAGTGCCATTCCATGTTTGTTAATACCAACACACCAATTAGACACATCAACATTGTTATGCATGCTGCATATGGACCTATGCTCTAGGCACTGCTCAAGGAACTAGAATCTTCTGTGTGCAGTATTTTCTTAGGCCACCCTTGAGCTACCCAAAGGTTCTATAACCTGTGTAGCAGCACACTCTGGTACACTTCCAAGGTGTCCAGGGCTCAGGAGTCGTGAGGCTTGAATCAGTCATAGAATATGAACAAATTGCTGCATTAAAGATGCCAAACTTTAAAGAGTTAAACACAATGTATAAAATTACAATCCTTTTCTTTTTAAATGAATGATAACATATTAATGTGTTTAAAATTCAACTGAATTGTGTTATTGAACAGTTAATGCGTACAAGATTTCATACTTTTCATACTTTCAGCTATTTTCATTTATAAATTTCCTGAGTGCCTATCGTGTGCTACTCACCTTTTATAAAATGGCCAATTTTTCTGTGTGTAGAACTCATGGATGCAAAAGAGAAATCCATTTGATAAACAGATGTGTCTTAAATTAATGTATTGGCTTTCAAAATACTGCTGTAACCTGCTGTAAGGCAGGCTAAACATAAAGTTGTTTTTTGTAGGAATGTCCTAGAGATAATTGGCAGATTCCTGGCAGTGCAGGCTGCTGTGGAATAAGGAGACCTGTGAGGTGATACTGGGAGTTATATACTGGGGGCTCTGTTCCAAGGTCTCGGATAAATGGGGGTTCAAGGATGAAGCTTCCAGTCATCATTAACATCTCTCCTGGTCCTGAGCTCCAAGACTCTGTGCAAAGAGAACTGATACCCAGTATGCACATTGCTTAAAGCCATTTCCTCTTCAACTCTCAGTCCCCTACTGTTGTCAGACCTGATATTTCCCTAGTAGATTCTTTGGAAACACTCCCATCCCTCTTTTTTAAAGGTAAAGAAGGAATAGTTTTCCACAAGCAGCTATCTGTGTTTAGATCTTACAATGCATTTTGCAGTAAGAGCGCTATGGAATATCTAAAATTCATTAAAATTTCACCTCCACAGAAAAAAAACAACTAATTTTCCCCCTAAGGGGCATCAGCATGTTACTAAGGGTAGTGTCACCTTTAAAATCAAGTATTGTGGTTAAAGTGGGGAATATATCCATTTCTCCCCACTTCTGACATCACCCAGAGGTGATAATGACTAGAACCAGAGGGATGCACAGTGACAGGGGCATTTTCACAAAGACTCAAGTTTCAAAAATGAAAATGAAGATCATTCAGTGCATTTTATCCCATTGGGCATTTCTTCTCAGAGGGAGGTTGTTTATAAACTTAATGATTAGTTTGAGAAGGGCAGGATCAAAACAACTCAGTATTGGTACAAGAACAGGCAAATAGACCAATGGAACAGGACAGAAATTACGGAAGCAAAACTTCAATTCCTCAACCAACACATCTTTGACAAAGCCTCCAACAACATCCACTGGGGAGAAGAAAACCTATTCAGTAAATGGGAAAACTGGCTGATCACATGCAGAAGAATGAAACAGGACCCCTACCTATCATGATATACAAAAATAAACTCCAAATGGATCAAAGACCTAAATGCAAAACTCCAAACTTTAAGAATCTTAGGAAATGCAGGAGACATCCTTACAGAAATCAAAACAGCAATCAATTTCTGATCAAAATTCCAAAAGAGAATTTGAGAGATAAGATAGACAAATGGGACCTCATCAGACTGAAAAGCTTCTGTAAATCAAAATAAACCATCAATGAGCATAGAATGAGAAAAAAAAATGCCAACTGCCTATCTGCCTAACATCCAGGATCTACAAGGAACTCAAATATGCCAAAAGGAAAAAAAAAGTCCCACTAAAAAGTGGGCAAAAGCCGGGCTCGGTGGCTCAGCTTGTAATTCCGCGCCTTTGGGAGGCTGAGGTGAGTGGATTGCCTGAGCCCGCGGGTTCGAGACCTGCCTGGGCAGCGAGACCTCATCTCTACAATAAATCAAAAAATCAGCTGGGCGTGGTAGCGCATGCCTGTAATTCCGGTTACTTGGAAGGCTGAGGCAGAAGGATCGCCGGAGCCCAGCAGGTCGAGGCTGCGGTGGCCGGGAGAGGCCACTGCACTCCAGTCTGGGCAACAGAGTGAGACTCCAACTCAAAAAAAAAAAAAAAAAGTGGGCAAAAGACATGAATAGACACTTCTCAAAAGACATACAAGCGGCGAACAGACACATGAAAAATGCTCAGCCTCACTAATCATCAGAGAAATGCAAATCAAAACCACACTGAGATACCACCTAACTCTATTAAGAATGGCCATCATTAATAAAACAAAAAACAACAGATGCTGGCAAAGATGCAGAGAAAAGGGAATACTTCTTACACTGTTGGTGGGAATGCAAACTAGTTCAGCCTTTATGGAAACCAGTGTGGTGATTCCTAAAAGAACTAGAAGTTGACATTTCATATGATGCAGCAATTTCCCTTCTGGGAATACACCTGGAAGAACTTAAATCACTCTACAAAAAAGAAAACTGCACAGGCATGTTTACTGCAGCACTATTTACAATAGTAAAAACATGGAACCAACCATGCTGCCCATCGAAACAACTGGATGAAAAACAGTGGTACATATACACGATGGAGTATTATGCAACCATAAAGAAGGACAAAATTACGGACTTTGCAGCAACTTGGATGGATTTAGGGTCTATAATACTCGGTGATTTAATCACAGAAACAAAGAACTTAGTACTGCATGTTTTCACTCATAAGTGGACCCTGAACATTTACAATAATACTGTAAGAAAGGGATTGGCAGAAGCTGGAAACTGTTGGTGTGTGTGTGTGTGTGTGTGTGTGTGTGTGTGTGTGTGTGTGTGTGTGTGTGTGTGTGTTGCATAACATTAATAAAGGTACCTGATCTCAAACTAGGGAAAATGGGGACCAAAGGTAGACCAAAATTTTACCTATACGATGACCACTTATATACCTAATCTTGAATTATACCCTACATTTTAAAAATAAAAGAAAGAAAGAAAGAAAGAAAGAAAGAAAGAAAGAAAGAAAGAAAGAAAGAAAGAAAGAAAGAAAGAAAGAAAAAGAAAGAAAAAGAACTATCTAGCTTCAGATTTCTTCACTCTGTCACCCAGACTGAAGTGCAGTGGCCGCTTCCGGCCACTGCAGCCTCGACCTGCTGGGCTCCGGCGATCCTTCTGCCTCAGCCTTCCGAGCAGCCGGAATTACAGGCACGCGCTACCACGCCCGGCTGATTTTTTGATTTATTGTAGAGGTGAGGTCTCGCTGCCCAGGCGGGTCTTGAACCCGCGGGCTCAGGCAATCCACTCACCTCAGCCTCCCAAAGGCGTGGGATTACAGGCTGAGCCAACGAGCCCGGCTTTAGCTTCAGATTTCTTAAATCTTGTCTTGGTCACCATTCATTTTGTCTACTTTTCTACAATTTTTATTTTGTCTTTACAGTTATAATCAGTAATCGAAAGAACCAAATGCTAAATTAAAGTATACATATAAACATATATTATCTTCCTTCTCTTTTAAATAGATGTTGTGCTTAGGACAAGTTTAAATTCTAACAAACATTGAGAAGGGTTAAGAATATAAAATATAAGCCAGCCTTAGCATCAGAGTGGAAGCTCTTCTTCAATTTTATAGAGCTAACCATTAAAGTCTGCTCCTGAGCCAGTTGAGCTTAGAGACACCATACACATAGTTGATGTTCAAAATGCTGCCATTAACATGCATACAAAGGAAGGATGCCTTCTACTTAGTGAAAGCCCATTCTGTTAGAGGCTTTCTTTGCAAGTATCATTTAAAGTAAGGTAAGCAGTATTTAAAGAAGGAAGGGTGTTTGAGACCCCAATGTGGAGATTTCTGGAGATAGATATAAATGTGTGATCTTAAATACTGCCTAGTTTTATGAGTTCTGAGTCTTTCAAAGGGGGCTCAGAGTCAGTGAATAGACAAGCGTACAAACCCCGACGTCATGGCATGCTTTTAAAACATGAGCCAACATTTACATATCCAATTTCACATTAAAATGGGAAATCTGGAAACACAAAGCCTTCATTCCCACCTTAAATTGGAACACCTGTCCCTTTAAAATGTACAGAAGCTTTCTAGTCGGCAACAGCTCCTTC
This sequence comes from Carlito syrichta, assembly GCF_000164805.1. Classification (NCBI taxonomy): domain Eukaryota; kingdom Metazoa; phylum Chordata; class Mammalia; order Primates; family Tarsiidae; genus Carlito; species Carlito syrichta. The sequence goes on along the minus strand of NW_007254204.1, from coordinate 119,450 downwards.
CACTGGCCTACCTTACCTTCTCTTTCGGGTCTGACCTACTAATTCAAGAGGAAATAGTATACAGGTGGAATTCCTAGGCCCTAATCCTTGAACTGGATGTTGGGGGGAGGAAAGTAAAAGAATATTATCAGCAAAACCATTTCCCCAGGATTCCACAGGGCTGGTGGAATATTACAGAAAAGGGGCCTTAGTGGTTTTAAAACATGGCCATAAATTTTGACACTCATCCCATTGAAAATTGGGAGTTTATGTTCCTACCCCTTGAATCTGAGCTTGTGACTGTTTTTCCCAATAGGATGTGGATGTGGCAGAAATGATACTATGATCTTCCAAGGCTACTTCACAAAAGGCCACACACTTCAGTTCCTCCTGAACACTCTCATCTGGAGTTCTGGCTACCAAGTAAGAAGTCTGAATACTCTCAGACTACCATGATGTGAGAAAGTCCAAGGTTCACAAAGAGGCCGCATGTAGACATTCTGCTTAACAGTCACAGCTGATCCTGACCTAGGTACCAACCAGACCTGTGTGAATAAGTCTTGGTGATTCTAAACCCCAGCCATTTGAGTTTTCCCCAGTGATTTAGTCTTCTCAACTAAGGCTGATACCATATGCACTGTTAAGAATTTCTGACCCATGCAATACGAGACTATAACAAAAATGGTTACTCTTTTATGTTTTGAGGTGCTAGCACATGAAGGCCTGTGGAATACTAAGAAAGTATCTGAAATGGTTTCTTTTGTGCTACCAGTGTCATTGTCTACTAGCCTTTGCTGGGTTCTAAGCTTTATCTGAGATACCCAAATTGAGTACTCATCTGTCTGCAGTCTGTTCCTCCTCTTCACGGGAACCAACGGGAAGGAGGTTACCTGGGTAGTTTTCATAGTTTGATGAGCAGTGTGGTTTAGAAATAGGTCTTGGCTATAACTTATTCAAAGACTAAAGTACCAAAAGAAGTGTGCTTATAATTTGCCTTTGAAAATGAAGTTTCTGTCTTTATCTTGAAAACAAGGATGATAGCTGATTAACTATTTCTTTTTTTTTTTTTGAGTCGGAGTCTCACTCTGTCGCCCAGACTGGAGTGCA
>NW_007254204.1:104112-118207 GCF_000164805.1 Carlito syrichta | reverse complement strand
GCGGGCTCAGGCAATCCACTCACCTCAGCCTCCCAAAGCGCTGGGATTACAGGCTGAGCCACCGAGCCCGACTTGATTAACTATTTCTTTCAGAGAAAGTTTTGGTGACTGTGACTCTCAGATTTCCCAAAGCAGGATAATATAATTTTATTTACAATGGCATGGATGCAGAGGTATTACTTCCTAAAGCTCTTGTATGTTTCCCCAAGCTTCTCATCACATAATTACACATGAACAGTATTATATACAGAAAGATGCTTATTTTAATATTCTAAATAACTTATTTTAATAGTACTCATTTTATTTAGGGTTGTTGGCACTTTGAAAATATCTCAGTCGATCCCCTACTGTGTAATGTCATACATGTACATGAAACTTGACAATGGCAATATGAAAGGAAAATATGGAAAAGTGCTAATACAATCACATCATCAAGAATAGGTGGAGGACTGCTAAGGTTTCCTGTCTCCTCCCCATGTGTTTCAAAGAACTCTGCTTGTGGCCACTGCTGAAATCATAGAGTTTAGAAATTTCTCAACTTTACATTTCTTTACTACTTAGTATCTTAAAGCTTTCCTCAAATGGCATAGTTGATGTGCTCTTAAGGATGAAAAAAGTAGTTTTCCTAGTAATGCAGTGAGACTAAGGGATAATCATGTCTTTGGAGAAAAAGTCTGACATCCAAACCTTTTAATCACTTGGAACTAAACTACTGACCAGAAAACCTTCCCTAGCTCTGGCAGGATGATCCCTTCCCAAGTACCCACGACCTCTATACGGGCACAATTCAGTAATATGCAAGCTCTTGGTGCCAAAAACAATAATCATTCAAGTGAAGGATGTTTTTTAACTGACTTCTAGACTCACTCTCCCACGTTGGCTTGCTAGGACATGCTGTTTCTGTCCTGCTGCTCTGGCTTGAGGAATCTTTTATTTTAGTATTTTCTATAATCCTTTTAGCCACAGCTGTCAAATACATCCTTATGATATCCAGTTATTTCAGTAACTAACAAAAATATAAAATTCAACTAGAATCCCAAGATACTCTGACTTATTATTCTCTCTGAACAGTTTCAGGGGCTAAAGGACAAGTTATCACACTGTGTTAATTTTATACTCTTGCAAATAAGTCAGGTCAGATGCACTCATACAGAGAGGAAAAGTGATTATTAGGAAATGAAGACAGATTTTTTTCAAGAAATGTACTAAGCTTCACACATTCCTCACGGCTCACTTTGGGAGTTGATAATGCATTCTGGAGATAGTGTCTTTGTTTAAAATATTTCTGAAAACCACTTCTCACCCTGGGCTTCCACTATACCCAAACATGCCACCACTTTTTTACTGCATATTTAATTGTTTGTGAGAATGTCTGTCTTCCCCAAAGACTGTCAGCAGCTTAAGAGCAGGGACTAAAATGGTGTTTTCATCTTATATCCCTGGTGTTTAGCAGAACACTTGACAACACAGTAGGCACTAAATATTTATTCAATAAATTATACATTTTTTGGCATACTCTTTTTGTTGGCAAGTTTCATCCTTTGAGGATAGATTTACCTTTTAGTAATAGCCAAAGTCATTCAGAGATAAGTATGAAGAAAGAGGCAATGAAGCTACTCAATTTTTTAACGTGTATTGTAAACTAGAACTGAAGCCCATTCCGAAAAGGAAGTTTGTTTGAGTAAACAGGCAGGCCCTTCAAGGTAAATAACTTAAAAGGCAACACATGGATGTAGGAATTATCCTGTGGTTCTTAAAAATAATTTTTCAGGGATTCCTAATCATTACATTAAAAAAAAAAACAACTTCTAAAAGTGAACTCTTCATGTGCAAAGCTAATCTATCTAGAGTTTCTTCTTTTTTTAAAAAAAAGTATAATTTATATATAGAAAAGCACACTATCTTTTCAATAGCTAAAAGCAAGTAATTTCTTTCTCTTGAAATGTCCAAAAGGGGAAAGTGAATTAATTCACTTTTAACATTAATGTCAATCACTGCAACAATGAGAACCTAAACAAATTTAATCCCCCAAATTATTTTCAGAAAAGTCCAAAGAGGTTGAAAGCCAGAATTTTTAAAAAAATGTTTTTTAAACGATCATATACAAAAGAATGAGAGTTGGTTTATGTAGTTCATGAAAAAATGACAGGGACAGAAGAATCAACACTGTACATCTCAAAGCAAGTTGCATTCCACATTTAACAAAAGTGATCCTGAATGTGAAATTCAGAGAGCACCTGGCCACTGAGTCTGAGCCTGCTTCTTATGTGTCATAGAAATAGAGAACCCTTTTTTTAAACGACCATAAATACAGCCAGTTGGTAATCTAGTATCTGACAGCATGGAAATTGCTACCTTCTTACCTATGCTCAGCCAACTCTATGCAAACTTCCTGCCAGAGTCACCTTTACACTGCTTTACTTTTCAGGAATCTGCCCATCTAATGCTGCCTAATAAACACCAGTATTTCTCCATCCTGCCTTGTAGGCTTCTGTATACTTGAAAACCTGGAGGTACTGACACATACTCACTTAGGGTCTTCTGCACACGCATTAGGACTTGTCCTGGACAGACTTGTGTCTACACGGGCATGGTGCTTTTGAAAGCAGGGACTGTCAAGTAATTCTCTCTTTCCCTCATGATACACATATATACACTTTCCAACACTTATTCAAAACATCCTCAAGCAAGAGGTCAATTATCAATTTTATGAGATCTGCTGGCAACCCTTATGTATCCCTAGGAGTCTGGTTTAGTGAGATAACATGTCAACCAAGTGAGAATTTAGCTGAAATTTAGTACAATGCCTTCCCTTCATTCCCCCTTTCCTCAGAAAGCCGAGTGAAACAGAAAATAAAAACACTTACTGCTGCCATCCAGGCAATGTGGCCAAAATTTCTACAGAGGGACATATAGGTTACTGAGGCCAGGCTGGGGAAGCAGGCCATTTTTGGTGACAGAAAGGGGGTTTCTATTAGCTAGTGCATTATGATTACTTGATAGCCCAGAGAGGAAAAGGATTTTCCCAAACTGCACCATGAGCATGAAGCAACATTATGAGAACAAGCTAGGAGGGAAGGGGCAGGCTTGGACTGCAGCCTCTGCTCAGCAGGCAGACAGGGTCTCGTGGGCATCCCATCTTAGGAGGCAGCTCTTACCCAGGCCTAAGAAGAAGTCTAACTTTCAGAGCAGGGGAAAAACTATCCAAGTGGTTAAAAGGCAGAGTTTCCAATGGATATCTCCTATTCAAAGATTTCTTCTGAATGGGAGAAAGTATAAGGCAGCCACCCCAATACAGGTTTGCAGTGTCTGGAGGGGCATCAGGTCTTGATGGCACAGTCTACTGGTAGGAGGCTAGAGAATGTGCCACTACCATTTGGGTGCCTTACGTTCATAGTTTTGAAAGACTTTCTGACTCAGACAAAAATAGGAGAAGAAATGAATAAAATGGGTGGAGTTGAAAGATTTTCCTCTGGTTATTCCTTCCTGCTACAAATAATTGAAATCAAGTGAGTTCCTTTTAAGGATAGAAGTTTACTGGCAGTTCAAATTTGCTGTTTCAAAGCTGAATAAAGCATGTATTTGCAATCGTACACACATGTGTATGTGTGTGCACAATTACATGTCCCTGTAAAATTAGAAAATGACATACATATCACGCTCTTACTGATTTTCTTCTTTCCGAGACATAATGATACAATTGCAAAAGAAAGAAAATACCCCTCAATAATTCAAAGTCAGGACTAAGGTATCTTTTTTCTTATTGTAGTTAAATATATAACATAAAATTTACCATTTAAACCCTTTTTTAGAACTCCATGCATTTTTAAAAAAAATGTGGTTGGTTGGGTGTGGTGGCTCATACTTATAAGTCCTAGCACTTACGGAAGCCAAAATGAGAGGACTGCTTGAGCCCAGGAATTAGAGACCAGCCTAGGCAATATAGTGAGGACTTGACTCTACCAAAAAATAAAAAATAAATGAAACTGTTGTGGTAGCGTGCACCTGTAGTCCCAGCTACTCGGGAGGCTGAGGCAGAAAGATCTCCTGAGCCTAGGAGGTTGGGGCGAGCCATAATTGTCCACCCTGGGTGACAATGAGGCTTCAATTAAAAAAAAAAATTGTGGTTGATTATACATAACAAAATTTACCATTTAAAGAGTTATTAAGTATACATTTTAGTGTCATTAAATATATTCACATTGTTATGCTACTATCACCATCCATCTCTAAAGCATTGTCATCTTTCTAAATGGAAACTCTGTACCTGTTGAACACTAATTCCCTTCCCCTCCTTCCCTTAGATCCTGGTAACCACCACTCTACTTATTATCTCTATGAATTTACTACTTTAGTACCTCATATAATTGGAATACTACAAAATTTGTTTTCCTGTGTTGGGCTTATCTCAGCACAAAGTACTCAAGGTTCAACTATGTTGTAGCATGTGTCAGAATTTATTTCCCTTTTAAGGTTGCATAATATTCTACTGTATGTATTACCACATTTTGTTTACCATTCATCCATTTATGGACACTTGGGTGCTTCTACCTTTTAGCCATTGATAAAAATGCAGCTATCCATACAAGTGTACAAATATCTATCCAAGATCCAGCCTTCAGTTCGTTTGGGTGTATACCCAGAAGTGCAATAGCTGGATCATATGGGAATTCTATGAGTTTTTGAGACACAGCCTTACTAAATTGGGTTTTATAATATTTTGCCCCATCATGCTTATAACGCACAATAGCTATGGCTGTGTTTATCAATAATTTCTTACTGTACTTAATCATAGGAGATGTGAATATGGTTGATGGAATCTGACTATGTCAGCTAATGAATTTCCTTTGCTTACAGCTACATACCACAGCTTTTTCAGTAGAAATAAACAAGCTAAGTCTCAACACATTACCACAAATTATAACTCAGCTAAATAAGCAAATTTGTTTTCTGGGCTAACCTGAAAATGCCAGCATTTCACAGGAGCTGGTAACCAATGAAATCTGGAGAACTGGCATGCCTAGAAGTCTCTATAGAACCTCTGGAACCTTCTGAAGTTTATACCTACTGCTACTCCATACATGGCAGCCCTTATCTGGGCTGCAGGTATACACTGTGACAGTCCCAATTCTCTTCCCAAACATGATATCTAGTGATTTCCTTCTTGTGATGACTCCAGGACCTAGCTCAGTATTTCTGTTTGCACATTTCTCTGCCTGCATTTTTAGGCTTTTCAGCATCTATGCTAATGATCTCCAGACTGGCCATACACAGTTCTCTGCACCCTTAAATCTAAAGATTGTGATTGCCTCTTTAGTGTTGCCTATCTTAGGTATGCTGCAGCTTGGATTACATTACCATTGAGAACACATCCAAGCCCTAGGCCTTGACTCAATCTCCTATCCTCCCACTTTTCTCAATCTGTGACCCCTGAGCTTGCTCCTTCTCCTCCTCATTTGCCTTCAGTTTATTGGTCCCTCCCATTCTCCTAGCTCACCATCCCCATCCAACCTCCCAGCTGCTCTGCCAGTGTGGGCCTCTTGACCTGTCACTGCAATGACGCTCTCACAGGTGACTTGCTTCACCTGCCTTCTTTTTCTGCATTCTCTTTGCCAATCCCAGCCGGGGGAAGATGGTACTAGCCTCTCTCCTCATCTAATCCCGAACAATGCAAAACAGGACTGACTGGCCTTGTTACTGAAGTATGTTATTCAGCTGTAACTTAGTCATCTCTGCTATACAGCTATTCTTGTACCCACTCTTAATGGAGTGCCTCTCATTCTCCTGATATCAACTACTATAAACCCTTCTCTCAAGCAATATCTTAGTCCTACAACCCTGACTTCATACACAGTTTTACTCTCCTAATTTTTCAAAAGGATTAAGTGCATAATTAAGATGAATTTTCATGCCAAAAAATCAAAGCATAAAGAAAGTGATGATATATTTAATTACAAAATTACAAGTGTTTCTTAAAACCAAAAACACACACAAGTTGAAAGATGAATGACAAGGTAGGAAAAACAAAGTATGAGCTTGTCTGAGCTTCTTGAATGTCTTATTTGAGTTGTCCTATATCTTTTGATCTATTCTCTCCTTTGTACCTTCTCTGACAGTCATTAAGACTCATTAGGGAATCCCTTGTTGCTTTAGAACTGGGCTCCATTAATTGTTTTCTACTCTTTATTGTGTCTTCAATGATTTCCTCTACATTGTCTCCTTCTTTTTAGTCCACACACATAATAAAATCTTTACATCCTTAAAAAAAAAAAATCAAAACTCAAACAAAACAAAAACCCAGCACAGACTCCTTTATTGATTTCCTAGATTTTCCAACAGTTATTCTGTCTTCCTCTTCAATAAAAAACAGCTCTTCCATATTTGGGGTCCCTGCCTTCTGACTCCTCCATGGCTCTAGGCCCTCTGCGAGTTTATTCTGTTGTCACCCATTGGAGCTGCTCTTGGAATTACAAATGACCTCCCTACAACAGACTTGGCCAAATACCATGGCTCATAACTCTCTTTTTTCTACTGCTGTCTTCTCTCTCTGCTCACTCCTTCCAGGAAGCATAGTCCAGATGACCTTCAATCCTAGGTCTCCTGCCCTGGGTGGCCTCTGAGCTCTAGATCTGCATCTTCACCTGCCTGCTAGTTATACCTACACAATATAATACTGGCATCTTAGATTCAGTCTGTCTCCAAAAAAACATTTCCTTCCTTTCAGTGGATGTCCTCTGTTCCTTATTGCTGTTAACAGCATTCCCAACCAACCGAGCAACAAAGAAACACACCTACCTAACCAAAGTCACATTTTGTAATAAATTAACTTTGCTCATAATGAGGTAGCCCAGACTGGTGACCAAGTGCCCTGCCTGGGAATCAGGTGATATCTCCTCCAGATCCTGTAACTGCAGGTAATTTTTGTCCTTTGTTATTATACTGAGACAAGTATTAATTAATGGTACATTTCTGAAACCCTATATTATGTAGAAATAATAGACTTGAATTAAACCAATGCTGTTAATATTTTAGCATAGATTTGAGTGTAAATGTAGTAATTGGTTTTGTAATGACAATTTTTGTGTTGTTTTAGTTACTCTAAGGTGTTTAAAGAATTTAAAAGCAGCAGCTATATTAGATTAGTAACTGCTTTTAAAATTGGTTAAGGAAATATAATTTTTAATATTTTTAAACATTTAAGCTTTCTAATCAATGCTTAAATGTTTAACAAAGATCCATTTTAAAGTTTCATTTATTGGATATGTAAAATTAATAAATTGATCATTAAACCGAGAATAAACTAATCTATAGTCATAAGTGTTCTAGATATTAAAAAACCATCAATACTTCAGATACATATCATATATGTCTCTCTTTTTGTCCTAATAGTGGCGGTAGAGCTGCTAATAGTGGTGTAGAGTTGCTCAGAGCTATGAACTTTAACATGTGTATTTTTAAAAGGCAATACTGATATATGACCCTGTTTAAGAATCACTGTTAAGATTCATTCCTAGCCGGGCTCGGTGGCTCAGCCTGTAATCTCGCACTTTGGGAGGCTGAGGTGAGTGAATTGCCTGAGTCTGTGGGTTCGAGACTCGCCCGGGCAACTTGGTGAGACCTCATCTCTACAACAAAAATAAAAAATTAGCTGGGCGTGGTAGCACATGCCTGTAGTTCCAGCTACTTGGAAGGCTGAGGTGGAAGGATCGCCAGAGCCCAGCAGGTCGAGGCTGCAGTGGCTGGGAGCGGCCACTGCACTCCAGTCTGGGTGACAGAGTGAAACTCCAACTTAAAAAAAAATAAAAATAAAAAAATTCATTCTTTAATCAGTGTGGTAGAGTAGAGTAACCAGTGTGGCCAAGAATAACACTTAAATTACTAGTTAAATTTCATTTTGCTTGATATTGATGGACCTTCTATATTATTTAGTTGAAATGCACCAGTTTTGAAGGCTATAGGCTGACAGTGAGAAATATTTTATGTTATAGAGATATTCTTATTGTGAAACACTTAATCTGCACGCATGTTTTATTTTTATAATATAGCATTTGCCGCATACAATTGTAGAGGCTGTCATGAAAGCATAAGTCTTAGATTTTAAGTGAGAGTATCTGGCACACTTATATTATTTCATTACTAAAGACTTTTCTTCCCTTCTGACCCTCCCTCTCCACCTCCTGGAATTTAGGTTCCATGTGGAGAAACCTACAGAAATTAACCTCAAGCAAAGTGCATTTATTTAGGAAGGCATTCAGGAATCAGGTCTCTAGCTGGCTAATTTAGAGCTTATGGACAAAAGGTTGGAGAAAAGAAAGAGAAAACAGCATTCTCAACAAACCAAGCAACAGCAAAAAAAGTTTCTGGAGCATGATCTTATTATTGAGCAATTCCATCATGCCTATACAACCTTCACTTTTGAATTTCACATCAGACCTCATTTCTCTCAACTCCGACACCCCTCTTCTGTCCCCCTCTTCTATCCCTGCAGATCCACAAAACCAAGCTCTGGGCACGAAAGTAGTTATTTCTCATTTTTTGGCTGTGTGGTTAGAAATAAACAAAATGGGAGAAGAAAAAGAGTCTGACAACTAAATCAGAAAGAAAGTCTAGGTCTTATTTAATGCTCACTTGAGCTGTTAAGAGTAATAAGAACAACATGATGACTATTGTTAATAGCTATATACTTGAAAACTGTTAAGAAAGTAGATCTCAAATGTTTTCACCATAAGAAAACAATAAGCATATAATGTAATTAATATGGTAACTGGCTTAATTAAATCAGTTCACATTACATACCATAAATATATATAGTTTTTATTTGTCAGTTAAGAAAAGAGACTAAGAACTAAATGTCTTATTTTTTTTCTCTACAAGGGACTAAGTGGTAATCTACCCAGTTTTCTTATCTTCAGACTTGCTCACACTGAAGACATATTATTTTCATATTCTTAAAGACAATGATTCTGAGATGTCCACATTACAGGTGCTATGTATTCAAATAAATAAATCTCAACAATCTACAGCAGGATATAAATGATGAGTAGCAAGGAATTTCACAAGAAAGAGGTTCAAAATTATACTAAATAATCTCCCCTCCTTTCTCAAAAGAGTTGTCCTTTTACGAGAAAAAAAATTTGTATTTTTCTTTTTCTTCTTTAGAAGGCAATTGGTATTAAACATCCTAATGTCTAAATGAGGCCTGCATGGATAGGCACATATCTATAAGGATTGATTTTGCTATGAGAAGATGCTGTTAAAGCTATTAAAAAACAAAAACTCATGCTTATATTTTATAAAGACCAACCTTATTAACATTTTAATCAACTAATTTAAGCCATCTGGTGTTTAGGAAATGGAGCTTGTTCTCCAAAGAAAATAAACAGGATATAAATAGCTTGAGTTCATGCTTTTGTTTTAAGAACAAGGAGCCCCTTTTGCATGCACTATTACATCTACTCTTTCATCCAGCAAACGCTTGTTGAGTGCTTACTGGGAATCAGGCACTGTTCTAGGTTCTGGTGTTAAAAAAAAAGAACAAAAACCAAAACAACAAAAACAAAAAACAGTTCTTGATTTCCAGGCACTTCCAGAGGACGGAAAAGAAACTGATGATCTTATCTGTGAAGAAAAATAGGAGCTGTGAAAACATGAATTCTTACGTTGCACCTCCGATGACACCTTGAGTGGCCCCTCCTTCACAGCAAGTCAAAGCCCAGGGTGCAAGGTCCCATGTGGTCTCTGGCTCTTACTTATCTGAGGTTCACTTCACAAACCCTGTCTTTGTCACTTGTACCCATCCCCCCATCCCTGACTTCACCTGGCTGACTTTGACTTGCCTCTGAACTTGAGTGTCTGGAAGTCCCTTCCTCCCTGCCCTGCCCTGTGTCTTCCTGGCCGCTGCACTTAGTTTCACAATAATCTCTTACTTAGGTCCTTAGGTCCTTGAGGGCTGAATCTGCATCTCATCACCACTGAATCCTAATACCTGGGCATAAGTCAATATGGCACAAAGACAAGGATAAATATTTGCCCAATGAATGAATGAATGAACAAGTGAATAAGGGAAGTTGTTTCTGTCAGTGACTACACAATGACCGAGTGCCTGTTCAGGGCTAAGGAGAGATAGAAAGCTGACTAAGTCAACTAAGCTGTGAGTCAGCATAGTGGAGGGAAGGGGCACAGGAATTTAACATGGATGCAAAGGAGATTTTCCCCAGAACAAAGCCTGTCTTCTGATAGTGTAAAACTTCTGCAGACATACTGACAAATACGGGGAAGGGTAGGTTTGGATTCAAATAGCACTGGGCTGAATAAAAAGTGGGTACTAACATACATTTCATCAGAGATAAGTAGAAAATGCACAGTGTAATACCTAACACTAAGTGGGCACTCAATATGGCAAAATCTAATCTAGTATCAAATATAATACCTAGTCTCTGTCCACAGGAACCTCACAGTCCAGTAGGAGAGACAGATCCACAAGGAGGTTGAAAGATAGTAGGGGGCTTCTTAAGGGACACATGGCCAGTGAATGAACAAGTGAATAAGGGAAGTTGTTTCTGTCAGTGACTAAACAATGACTGAGTACCTGCTCAGGGCTAAGGAGAGATAGTGGAGTTGATACCTAAATCCAGGTTTATCTAGTTTTAACATCAGTGCTCTCAACCGCCAGGCTCAGCTGAGATGTCATAACCAGAGACGGACCAGAGTCATCCTTGTAGGGGACAGATGTGTCACGGTGGTGGATGTGATCACTAGGAAAGAGAGTGGCCGATGGTAGAAGCTTGGGGCATGCCTACACTGTAGAGGGACAGAGGACCAGCAGAGAAGCCTGGGACACAGCTGACAGGAGGAGAGGCAGGAGTGAGGAGGGATGGGAGGATAGCTAGGAGTAGCTGGTCAGAATGGTCACATGCCTCAAACAAGGGCATGCACGTTGTTTTTGGCAACTGGGACACTAGGTACCTGTATAGGAGCTGAGTCAGTCCAGCGGAGTGGGCACTGCTCAGATGCCAGTGGGGTGAGGAGGGGAAATGAGGGAGTAGAACTTGGGGTGCAGGCGGGCTTGCAGAAGGAGGTGAAGGGGAAAGAGCTCGGCAGGAGCTTGACATGGAAGCCAAGAAGCCAAAGGGTTCTTTCCAGTCTGGGGTGAATGGAATGTACAGAGGAAGAGGGCTAAGGCTTAGGAGAGTGGATAATCCACAGAGCAGGGTGAGCAGCTTTACAGAGGAGGATGCAGTAACTGAGAGCAGAGCAGAAGTAGTCACTTTGGTCAGTGCTTCTTAAAGAAGTAAAATGCAGGGAATTGAGGGTTTTCTGGCCTGGTATTCTGGAATGTTTGATTCAGACAAAAATGTCTACTTATTCCATAAATGGCCCTAAGATAAGAAGTTATCATTTTAGAGACAGTTAAGCTCTAACCCTACCTCCATGCATCAAAATACATTTTTTTTTGAATTGGGGTCTCACTCTGCCACCCAAGCTGAAGTGCAGTCTTGACATCCTAGGCTAAGGTGATCCTTCCATGTCAGCCTCTTGAGTAGCTGGGACTACAGGCGTGCACCATAACACCCACCTAATTCAAAATATATTCTAAATACATCAAAACTTGAACATGAAAAAAAAAACCCATAAAAGCACCATTAGAAAATACAAGATAGGCCAGGCTCAGTGGCTCAGCCTGTAATACCAGCTGAAATCAATGTAAACACCCATCATTAATGCACTGACTAGATAAATTACAGCATGTTCATACAGTGGAATATTATTTGACCATTAAAAAGAAAAAGACAGGTTTATATGTTCTGATATGGAATAATGTATAAGAGATGTTGTGTGGGTGAAACAAAATGCTGTAAAAGAGTATTTATAATGTCATCTACTCTGTGTTAACCAAAAGAGTACTCTCTCTCTCTCTCTCTCTCAAAATGCACAGGAAATTTGTAAAAGACTGCATACGAATCTTAACGCAGGAAGTGGGATTTGAGAGTCAGGAGAGAAAAACAAGAAAAAACTTTCATTTTGCTTTTGAATGTTTTTGTTTAAATCTTTAATTTTGAGAATGCATTATTCTGATTAAAAATTATAAGTAAATACATACAAATTACAGAAAGATTAAGTTATCCAAGTTATAAATAAGAAGGGGATAAATAAGAAGGGGATAAATAAGAAGGGGATTATTGGCTGGGCTCGGTGACTCAGCCTGTAATCCCAGCACTTTGGGAGGCCAAGGTGAGTGGATTACCTGAGCCCGAGGGTTCGAGACCAGCCTGGGCAACTTGGCGAGACCTTGTCTTTACAAAAAAAAAAAAAAAGTCGGGCGTGGTAGCACGCGCTTGTAGTTCCAGCTACTTGGAGGGTTGAGGCAGAAGGATCATCAGAGCCCAGCAGGTTGACACTGGGGTGACTGTGAGCGTGCTACAACACTCCAGCCTGGGTGACCGAATGGGACTCCAACTCAAAAAAAAAAAACAGAAGGGGATTATTGGTTGTGTTTTTGTTCCTCTTATTTGTAACAAATAATAACAGTGATCATAATAATCACATCAAGTCCTAGTTAAGAGAGATCTTAGCCTGAGCGGTGTGGGTGTGAATCCTGCCTTCCATACTTACTAATGAGTGGCAATGCATAAGTGAATTAATCTCTCAAAACTTCATCTCACAGCACTAGTTGGAGGATTAAATGAGACTGCGCGTAAATCATTTAGTGTAGAGCTTGTATGCAGTAAGCACTCAATAAATGGGATCTGCTATCATTATCTAGGACCCCTCTGTCTTGCTATTTTCCAGTGTTGTATTACATATAATTGTTATTTGCCTCTTGCTAAAATATTGCTTTTAGATTATAAAGCACTATTACCTATCTTAGTTTCACAATAGTCCCATTTTTTACTGCATTTCAGAGAAATTAAGTGGTTAGCCTAAGTTTACAGTCCTAGGATTTGAAAGCAGATCTGTGACCTCAAGAGTTTCTTCCACTTCAGCACAGTTGTCTGAAGACCAGTAAGCCCCCTAGCCCTGTACTTTGACATGCATTTAGGCTGACTGTGAAATCCTAAGTTTTGGGCTCCATGAAGCTCTACATTATTCTATATGGTACCTTGGACAGATCTAAAGAAAGAATTACTTATAACTGTATTTTACTGATGATCAAAATTTTCCTTTAAAATATTTTAAATTTGTCTATAATGGTGACAATGATAGTACAAAGAGTTCAAAAGGCAAAAATGCAAAAACACAAAAGTGGTTAAGTCACCTGCCCAAAAAACTCAATACATGCTTCACCTAATCTATGAATCTAATAATTGTTATCACAAGATATAGGCATTTTCACTGGAGTACTACTGTGTTCAATAATTTTTTTGTTTGTTTTTGGAGTCTCACTCTGTCACCCAGGCTGGAGTGGAGTGGCACACTGCTTACAGCCACCACAGCCTTGACCTGCTAGGCTCAGGTGATCCTTTCACTTCAGTCTTCCAAGTAGCTGGAACTACAGGTACAAGCCACCACGCCTGGCTAATTTTTTGGTTTATTGTAGAAATGAGGTCTCACCAATTTGTCCAGGCTGGTTTTGAACCCGTGGGCTCAAGCAATCTTCTCACCTCGGCCTCCCAAAGTGCTGGGATTATAGATGTGAGCCACTGCACCCAGTCAATAAATCTTTATATAACAGAAGTTGACCTAACCCAAAGAATTCTTCTCCTGGTCTACAAAAGTAGACTGATATTGGTGTCTCCGCTTAATAGAGCAAAAGAATTTATATAATTTTCCCAAGGTCCTTCAGTGATTTAATGATAGAACCAAATGTGAATTTAGAGTCTTCTGCTTTCTAATTTGCCTCAAACACTGCACAAAGGGATTATTTCTTTTTCACTTTAATTTTTTCATAGGATTTTCTTGGAATCAGTTCTGAGTTTATTTTGGAATAATAAAGTATTACACTAAGCACAGAGAAGATAGTTCTAGAGTCTCAGTAAATTCCTTAATAGACTCAAAGCAATTGATTTCCTTGAGGTTTTTTAAAAAAACCAATTTGGCTCAAACTGAGACTGCTCAACATATTTTAATAGTTCTGACTTCTAAATGCTCTACACAC
>NW_007254204.1:76226-104002 GCF_000164805.1 Carlito syrichta | reverse complement strand
GGAGAGGCATTTAAGAACATTGTAATTCTGGGAAAAATTCCATTCAGAAGAAAATTGATTTGGTATCCTGTTTATCATTATATCTGTTCTGAACTATTTTAATGAAGAATCAGTTGAATATAATGGTTCTAATAGGCTCTGATATTGAAAATTTAATTAAATAATGTTAATTAGAATCATTCCACCCCCAATATATACATGCAGGCAGACACATACACACTTTATAATGTTCACACAATGACAAAATCGCCTAACGATGCATTTCTCAGAACATATCCCATTGTTAATCAGCATATAACTGTATCTTAAACAGATAATCTTCTCCTGGCATCCTTGGCAGCGTTTTGGGTGACAGATTCTTTCCTGGGACATAGTGCAGTTAGAAATCTCTGTGCCATGTCTCAGCTGCCCAGAAATGAGTATTTGTCGAGAAAGAAGCTGTGTAAGTTAAAATGTCTATGTTTTAATGGAGAGGTGAAAGAAAGGACAGCTATTTACTTAAGTGACCTCAAGATGGCTGAGAATTCACTGGCAGTATGTTCCATTACCAGTTACAAGAAAGATAAAAATGCCAGGGTTTCAATTCCCATTGTGGGGATATTCTTAGGTAAGAGTCTCAAGAGTCATAATCTATGATCTCCTTTCATATTATAGTAAAACCTTTTCGGACAGAATAAATCAGTGCTTTGGATTGTCCATGCTAAGGTTCTAAAATGTTTTCCAAATTATACATAAATTAAAATAGTCTTGATCTGATGTAATTTTGGTCAAAGGAAATTCAAACTCAAAGTGGGATTTTCAAAACTGCCATAATACCGTAAGAAAGGGAATGGCAGTAGTGGGAAACTGTCCGGGTGGGGGTGGGGTGTGTGTGGGATTGGCAGTTGAGAGAAACTGCTAGGGGTAGGAGGGGCATACCTTATCAATAAGGGTACCTGCATAATCAGTGTTTGTATACCTGATCCTGAATTGTACCCCACATCTTTATAAACAAACAAAAAAAAACTGCCATAAGCATATAGTTACTAATGCTTTGGTTACCGAGCACAAACATGTCCTTCATGAGAGGGGAAGTGTTTACTGCATATTGAGGACTGTAAGAGAAGTTGCAGGAATCAGTTATTGATATAAAATATCCCAACTCTACTCTTGAAAAGTGAACATCTGACAGATGCCCATCCTAAATATTTCCTTTTTTTAAGACACAAGGTCTCACTCTGTTGCCCAGGCTGGACTGCAGTCGAATAATCAGTTCACTGCAGTCTTAAACTCCCAGTCTGTAGTGATCCTCTCATCTCAGTCTCTCAAGTAGCTGGAATTATAGGTATGTAATACCATACCTGGCTAATTTTAATTTTTTTTTTTAAGATGAAGGTCTAGCTATGTTGCCCAGGCTGATCTTGAACTCCTGGCCTCAAGTGATCTTCCTGTATTTTGGTGAAACTTATGGTGGTAGACTTTAAACCTTTTAAATTGTTCAGTTCATTAGCAAAAAATTGTTATGCATGTAGTTTTAATGTACACATATTTATTTACAACTTATTCACATATGGTCCCATGCCGCTAAATTGTGCTTATTAAAATACATACAAAAACATAAATTTCAAAAGATGAAATGAAAATTATAAGCAGAAGTCCTATATTTCTTTTTTTTTGAGTTGGAGTCTCACTCCGTCGCCCAGGCTGGAGTGCCGTGGCATGCTTACGGCCACGCTAGCATCGACCTGCTGGCATCCAGGGATCCTTGCGCTTAAGCCTTCCAAGTAGCTGGAACTACAAGCGCGCTACCACGCCTAGCTAATATTTTTGATTTACTCTAGAGACAAAGTCTCACCAAGTTGCCCAGGCTGGTCTTGATCCCACGGGCTCAGGCAATCCACTTGCCTTGATCTCTCAAAGTGCTGGGATTATAGGCTGAGTCACCAAGACCGGCCTAAGTCCTATATTTCACTCTTGCAGCTCACCGGGTTGCCCTTCGTATTCCTCAAGTTTAGTCCTTTTCCTTGGAGACCTGGAGGATGCCAGGGAGGTGTAAAGTAAAGCAATGTTCATATTGATGTTGTCCTCACTGGTTGAATTTAAGTAACCTTCCATTTCAGAGGGATGTCAGGGACATGATAAAAATCCCATAGTATGAAGGCCCTCCACAAGGACTTTTGTCAGCATCTGCTTAGACATAGAGAGCAGGGGTCACAATCTCAGAAGTGGTTCCTTCAGGCTCTGAACAGTTACTCTCCCGATTCCTTTTTTTCTAGTATAGACTGTCAGTTGCATGAGGGCAGTGCCACGATTAGAACTGTCTTATTTATTACTATGTCTCCAGTGTCTAGAACAGTGTCTAAAACATATGGATTTGCGGAATTAATGTATAAATGTTGAACGATTTCTGTCAAACAATTTCTTCACACTAGTGAAAGTCTGTCTTTTATAACCACAAGTCCTTATATGCACTTACTCTGCACCAAGCACCATCAAAAGCACTGTTCATGTATTAACTTACTGAATTCTCGTAACAACCCTGTAAGTCAGGTGCTGCCACACTCCTACCTCAGAGCTGAGGAAACTGGGACAGAGAGTAGGTAAATGACTCCTTTGGCTGGTGGTTGGCTGAGCTGAGGTTTGCTAGGGCAATACAGCTCCCAACTCCATGACAAAGCAGTGCACTGGCCACCCTCTGCCATCTGCTACACACACATCTCTTTCCTTTGTGTGATGACCTTTTAGGTACAGGTGGGCAGATACTGGAGCCTTCATATTCATCTCCAAACCAAACACCCTAGAGCCTCCATCTGCTTAACAGATCAGGGTTAAGCCTTCCAACACCGGGACCTCCTTCTTTGGGTTTGGTTGTTTGTCCCTAAGAGAGTCCTACCATGGACTCAGACAACTGTGAGTTTGAATTTTAGCTTTACAAAATCACTGTCTGACTCCAATTCTTTGGAAAAGCAAGTTGCCACAAGTGCCTTCCTCACAAAAGGGTTCCTTTCTTCTCATTTCTTCTCTCAGAGATAACTAGGTACAGCACATCACTCTCAGGGGAGACATATTTGCATTAATCTGGATGATGGCGCTGAACTTTATGGGAACAAATTGTACTGGCCTGCAAAATAGCTTTCTTCTACTTCCATTGGAATGATTTGGTTCTTTAACTTAATTGAATACAGTGACAATGACTCAATTCTTTGTCTCTTACTGCACAGTTTCTCCTTTTTCATAGGAAAACATCCTCATAAAGACAAGTTATAATACATCAAAATATTGACAGGAATGTTAAGCTCTAATGTCTGAAGTTATCTGTGGGCATGATTTATTATAGAAGTTTCACTGTTATAACTTGGCAATTAGGAAATATTGATAAATGCAAACACATTATTGATGTCAATTAAAAAAAGCACGAGATTGATGAACCTCCCAAAGTGATTAGACACAAGCAGTTAGAGAGTAATGTCCATCAATACATTTCTAACCACTATAAATACAGAGAGAAATCAGGCTGCTGGGAAACAAAAGGGTGCTTTCATTAAAAGTGGGATCATTTAGACAGATGAGCATCTAGTTAACAGGAATATCTACCAGAACTTCAAGCCAAATCTTTCAGAAAAAACACACAATGTTTACTGGTGACTCATGATAAGGTCAGCAAGGAACACACTGGAGATGATTCAATGCATATAACACGCTGAGTCAGTAAAAGGAGGCAAGTGCTTGAGCGGGTTACACCTGAGTAAATTCGTGTAAAGTATATGCCAAAGCAGAAACTCAAGAAAAAAGGGTAATCTCTTAACATAGATTTTAATATTTGCTGGTACTTTAGATTTTGGAGGATCTGAATATAGTCTTGGATTTATTTTAAATGGAAAACATAACCAAGTATCCAATACCTATGTGCAGGAAAGAGGGAGGATTTAAGCCTAGGTTCCTGAGAAAATGAAGGTATTGAAAAATTAGGAAAGAAAATTAGTTTAAGAGACAGGGAAGGTAATTCAGTTTTGGACATAATAGGTTTCAAGTGCTGACAAAACACCCAAGTGCAAACAAATATCTACTGAACATAGAGGCTAGCATTTTGCATGAAAAGAGAAGACAAAAGATGAAGTTTCAAAAAGGAGGTATGATAAGCGACAACTGGTCCTGTCAAGAAGAACCAGGATAACAAGAGTCTAACTGGTTTAGCCATAAGGAAGTCTATCCATTTATGACAGTAGTTGCATTTATGTAGAGAATAAGCTGAATTAAAAAAAAACCAACCAACATCTACTGTGTGAATGAACTCTATGTGACACTATGAAAGAAAGGCACATTACCCTTGTCCATCTGGGAAGGTCATTCTCCTTCATCAAAGTTCAGGGAGGGTCATGTGGACAGTAAGAGAGAGGATTCATATTTAGAGATCCACATTATCTGATTTAGCCCCTGCCTACCCAAATCACACTGCCAACTCAAATCTACTTATTATAAGCACTATAAAATCAGCAAAGGGTTAAACTGGATCTCAATCCACAGATAACAGAGTTTAGATACAGAGAATGACTAGTTTAAGGTTCATCTCCCTCTCTCCCCCGAAATATTAACCTACCTTCAAGGTTAACAAAGTCAAAGTTTGTTAGCCTTTTCATCTAAATCTAGTTGCTTTTGTAAACAAAATGTATATTGTATGCCACTTCATTCCACTAAGCTGGCTATAATCATAATAATCATTTAGAGGATAATAAAAAGAGTTTACAAGAATGTGGCAAAATTAGAACCCTCATACACTGATGGTGCTAATATACAATAGTACAGTTGTTTTGGAAAACAGTCTGGCAGTTCCTAAAAGAGTATAGATTCACCATATGATCCAGCAATTCCACGTCTAGGCATATACCAAAGATAAATGAAAACATATGGTCACACAAAAATTCATAAATGAATGTTCATAGTAGTATCATTCATAAGCAAAAACGTAGAGGGTGTAGAGGCAAGATGGCGATGGAACAGATCAGAGTGTGAGAGTATCTGCAAAAGCGAGTGTCCATAAAGACTCTCTGCATGAGTGGGGGTGTGCTGATGGGTGAGTAAAAGTTAGTCTGAGGAGAGACTTGGGTTCATGCACCCAGGGCTCTCCTCCAGAGGTGATTGCAACCCACCAGTGCCCTAAGATCAGAGCCCCCGGCATGCAGGATCATCTGCTGTTCTTGGGGCTCTCCTGAGAGGAGGCAGCACAGCACAGCTGCTCCTCACCACCTGGCACCTGACCCACATCGTCACCTGTGGCGGCAGACTGGGCATGAGCAGCAGGAAGTGTGGAGAAAGCAGGACGTGGAAATCTGAAACAGAACCCTGCCACTGGTGACTAGATGCTGACAGGCACCATCTTCTCTGTCCTAGGACCGGGCAGAGACCTGCAATGCTCCATCAGCTCTGTCCAGCCTCCAACATGGGATCCAAAGGCTATTCCCTCATTGAACTTAGAGAGAAGGATGCATCTCTCCCATGCTAGAACAGGCACTGACATGTCAGATGTGAGTGGGAGACTTGACAGCAGCAGCAGCAGCAAGTCAGGTGAGTCAGAATCTGATCTATCCACCTCCCACATCTGACCTACGCTGAGAGCAACCCTATCAGCCTGTGCTGAGAATGAAGGGGAGAGGCGGAGATGGTGGAGACGCTATTTTTTTTGAGTTGCAGCCTTACTCCACTGCCCAGGCTGGAGAGCAGTGGCATGCTCACAACCACCCAAGTGTTAACCTGCTGGGCTCCTGCCATCCTTCTGCCTCAGTCCTCCAAGTAGCCAGAACTACAGGTGCGTGCTACCACGTCCAGCTAACTTTATAAAATTTATGTAGAGATGAGGTCTCACCATGCTGCCTGGGCTGATCTCAAGTCCACAGGCTCAGGCAATTCACTCGCCTCGGTCTCCTAAAGTGCTGGGATTACAGGTTAAGCTACTAAACCTGGCCCGGAGGCATTTCTTAATGCGGTAGCAGCAGCAGAAAGCAACCTGGTGCTACAGAAATAGGCATAGAGCGAATTTTTTTTTCTTGTTTATTTCTTTGTTTTAGCTTTAGTTTTTTTTTCTTCCCTCTTTCTGTTTTTGTTTATGTTTTCATACTTGTTTTGTTTGTTATTATTATTATTTTTTTTAGATTTTCTGTTTGTGTATGGATATTTTTGAGGGAGTTACATCAACGGGGGGGGCTTGTTTGTATGATTTTCTGTTTTGTTCTTTCTGTCTTTGTTTCTCTGTTTATTTGCTGGTTGGTACACCTGTTTTCCCTCTTCTTCTCTCTGTCTTCTTTTTGTCTTCCTCCTTTATTTCATTCTTTTCCTTTTTCTTATCTCATTTTGCTTTCAGAGGGCAAACATACACCTCTACTACATGGACAGATTCTAAGGGAGTGGGAAGTGGGTTACTGTGGGTCCACACACCTGTCAGTAGTTACTAGGATCTGCAGATAGCTTTTGAATCACAGCTCCCCCCATAATTAAATCTCAAAACTGCAAAAAGCACAGCTTCCCATCCTCCATCCAGCTTCAGAATTGAACAAAGTCAGAGGAGCTACATACGGAGGAACAGGAAATTGAACAAACAGAAGCTATCCCACCCCATCACTGAACAACAGAATTAAAGGAGAGGTAAAAAAAGGGGGAGGGAAACCTATACAAATGAAGAAAAACCAAAGGAAGAATGTGGATCTCACACAGACCCCTCAGAGGACAACCACAGAGAATACAGACTTTGGAACCCAAACAAGAGTCAACAGAATGGTCTCAAACCACAAACCCTCATATCAAGATATTAATAGACAGAATGAATAGAAATGAGAAGAGACAAGAGGAAAGAATGAGGAAGTTGATAAGAGAGATAACAGCAATAAAGACAATGAATGAAATAAATAACAAACTGATAAGCATGGAAAGCAGAATTAACCAGAAAGCAGAAGAAAGAATCTCAGAGCTTGAGGACCAAAATATGAAACTAACCCAAACTGTTAAAACATAGAACAGAAGCTTAAAAAGACAGAGCAAAACCTCCAAGAGATGAGAGATTATATCATAAGGCCGAACCTAAGACTAATTGGAATCCCTGAGGCAGACAGAGAGACAGAGACCACCCTGGAACATTCTATGAAATTATCCAAGAAAACTTCCCTCATCTTATCAGTGATATGACCATTCAAACATAAGAGATTCAGAGAACCCCTGCAAGACAACAAATGAGAAGAACAACTCCTAGACACATAGAAGTTCGCTTACACAAAGTAGGTATAAAAGAAAAAATCCTAAAGGCAGCAAGAGAGAAAGGTCAGACTACCTACCAGGGAAACCAATTAGAATAGGAGGAATCTTATCTACAGAAACACTTCAGGCTAGGAGAGATTAAAGGCCACTCTTCAAAGTTCTCAAAGATAAACAATTTCAACCAATAATTACCCTTACCAGCTAAACTAAGTTTCATCAGAAACGGAGAATTAAAATCTTCCCAGACATTGAATTCCTGAGTTTATACCACCTTTAGACCAGTTCTACAAGAAACACTTAAAGAACAAATTACCCCTTAAGCTATCAAAAATTAAAAAAGATAGAGAAGGTCACTACATAATGATAAAAGGTTCAATCCATCAACAATAAATATCCATCCTAAGCATATATGTACCCAACACAGGAGCACTAACTTTCATAAAGCAGCTTCTAGGTAAACTAAAAAAAAGATATTGACTCTAACACTATCATAGCTGGGGACCTAAATACTACACTAACAACTTTAGACAGATCATCAAGACAAAAAAAAAAAAGTCAACAGGAAGATCTGGAACCTCAATGTGACGCTTGACCAAATGGACTTACCTGATACCTACAGAACACTCCACCCAACAACCATGGAATATTCATTCTACTTATCACCACATGAAACGTACTCTAAGATCAACCATATCCTTGTCATAAATCAGGCATAAATAAATTCCATAAGACTGAAATACTGCCATGTACCTTCTCAGAACACAGTGGAATAAAAATAAATATCAACACCAACAGAGTTTCCCCAAAACCCACAAAGACATGGTCACTAAACAGAATGATGCTAAACAATTCCTGGGTTAACAAGGAAATCAAAACAGAAATTAAATGATTCCTGGAAACAAATGAAAATGAAAAAACATCTTATCAAAATCTCTGGGTTGCCATGAAAGCAGTACTAAGAAGGGAATTCATATCTCTATGGATACACATAAAAATGGAAAGATCACAAGTTAATAGGCTAACAAATCACCTAAGAAAGCTGGAAAACCAAGACCACCAAAACCCTAAACTTAGCAGAAAAATCCAGATCACCAAAATAAAAGCCCAAATTCAGGACATAGAAAACAAAAATATATGCTGGGCACAGTGGCTCAAGCCTGTAATCCCAGCATTTTGGGAGGCCGAAGTGAGGGGACTGCCTGAGCCCATGGGTTCAAGAACAGCCTGGGCAACTTGGTGAGACCTCATCTTTACAATAAATAAAAAAATTAGTCAGGCATGGTAGCACGCACCTGTAGTTCTGGCTACTTGGAAGGCTGAGGCAGAAGGATCACCTGAGCCCAGAAGGTTGACGCTGGGGTGGCTGTGAGAATGCCACTGTACTCCAGCCTGGGCAAAAGAGTGAGACTCCAATTTAACAAACAAACAAATGCCCCTGCCAAAAAAACTCAGAAAATATAATACAAACAAAATCAATAAAACAAAAAGTTGGTTCTTTGAAAGGATAAACAAGATTGATGGACCCCCTAGTTAGACGAAGAAAAAGAGAGAAAAAGTACAAATAAGCACAATCAGAAATGCAAAAGATCAAGTCACAACTGACCTCGAAGAAATACAAAAAGTTATCAGATATTACTATGTACACTTATATGGAAACAAACTTGAAAACTTAAATGACATGGAGGACTTTCTGACATCACACAACCTTGCCACAGTGAAAAAAGAAATCAAGACCCTCAATAGATCAATAACAACCCAGGAAATTGACTATATCATAAGAAAACTACCTACAAAAAAAAAAAGCCCTGAACCAGATGGCTTTCCAGCAGAATTCTACAAAACATACAAGGAAGAGTTGATACCAATCCTACTGAAAGTATTCCAGGCAATAGAGACAGATGAAACTCTCCCCAAATCATTTTATGAAGCTAACATCACATTGATACCCAAACAGGGAGAAGATCCAACAAAGAAAGAACATTACAGGCCAATATCCTTGATGAACATAGATGCTAAAATTCTCAACAAGATTCTGGCAAACCTGATCCAACAATAAATCTCAAAAATCATTCATCATGACCAAGCAGGCTTCATCCTTGGGATGCAGGGCTGGTTCAACATCCATAAGACCATAAGGGTAATTAAATACATCAACAGATGTAAAGATAAAAACCACATGATTATATCATTATATGGAAAAAGCTTTCAACAAAATCCAGCACCCCTTCTTGTTAAAAACCGTTAAACATCTCGGCATAGATGGAACATACCTCAAAACAGTGAGAACCATGTATGAGAAACCCATAGTCAACATACTGCTAGACAGACAGAAATTGAAACCACTTTCCTTGAAAGCCAGAACAAGCCGGGCTCGGTGGCTCAGCCTGTAATCCTGTGCCTTTGAGAGGCTGAGGTGAGTGGATTGCCTGAGCCCGCGGGTTTGAGACCCGCCTGGGCAGTGAGACCTCATCTCTACAATAAATCAAAACATCAGCCGGGCGAGGTAGTGCATGCCTGTAATTCCGGCTACTTGGAAGTCTGAGGCGGAAGGATCGCCGGAGCCCAGCAGTTCGAGGCTGCGGTGGCCGGGAGCAGCCACTGCACTTCAGTCTGGGCGACAGAGTGAGACTCCAACTCAAAAAAAAAAAAAAAAAAAAAAGAAAGCCAGAACAAGACAATGATGCCTATACTCATGTCTCCTGTTCAAAATAGTACTGGAAATTCTAGTTGGAACAATCAGACAAGAGAAGAAATCAGCGGTATCTAAATAGGAAAAGAGGAAGTCAAGTTATCCCTCTTTGCAGACAACATGATTCTATACCTCAAAAACCCAAGAGAATCTGCCAAAAACTTCCTTCCACTTTGGCAAGGAGGACTTTGGCAAAGTCTCAGGGTATAAAATAATTGTGCTCGGCAACTCCTTCAGGTCCTCTACCACTATGGGAGCTGTTCTGTCCTCTCAATAAATCCTGCTTTCTAAATAAATAAATAAGCAAGCAAAAGACAGTCATATTCCTATACACCAACAATAAACAAATGGAAACCCAAATAGAAAGCACAATCCTATTCACAATAGACACAAAAAAAGAGAAGAAGAAGAAGAAAAAAAAAAAGAAATACCTTGGCATCTTCCTAACCAGAGAAGTGAAACACCTTTACAACAAAAACTACAAAACACTGCTAAAAGAAGCAAAGATCACATAAACAAATGGAAAAATATTCCATGCTCATGGATTGGAAGAATCAACATTGTTAAGATGTCCATTCTACCTAAGGCAATGTACAGATTTAACACAATACCCATTAAATTACTAGCAGCATTCTTCTCAGACCTGGAAATGACAATACTGGAATTCATATGAAAACATAAATGACCACGGTTAGCAAAAACAAAAACAAAACAAAAAAAACGCAACAAAGTGGGAGGTATCACAGTCCCAGACTTTAAACTTTATTATAAAGCTACAATAATCAAAATAGCCTGGTATTGGTACAAGAACAGGCATATAGACCAAGGGAACAGGACAGAGATTCCAGAAGCAAAACCTCAATTTCTCAACCAACTTTTCTTCTCAAAGCCTCCACCACCACCAACTGGGGAGAGAAGAACCTATTCAGTGAATGGTGCTGGGAAAACTGGCTGACCATATGCAGAATATTAAAACAAGACCCCTACCTATCACCATACACAAAAATGAACTCTAAATGGAGCAAAGACCTAAATGTAAAACCTCAAACTATAAGAACCTTAGAAAATGCAGGAGACACCCTTATGGAAATTGGAATTGGCAACCAATTCCTGATCAAAACCCCAAGTGTCCATGTCATAAGAGACAGATAGACAAGTGGGACTTCATCAAACTGACAAGTTTCTGCAAAGCCAAAGAAACCATCAAGAGAGTGAGAGACAGCCCGGGAATGGGAAAAGACAGCCTGAGACAATAGGGAAAAATATTTACCAACTGTATATCTGATAAAGGCCTAATATCCAAGATCTACAAGAAACTCAAACGTGCCGAAATGAATAGACATTTCTCAAAAGAAGACATATGAGCAGCCAACAGATACATGAAAAAATGCTCAGCCTCACTAGTATCAAAGAAATGCAAATTAAAACCACACTGAGAAACCATCTAACTCCAGTCAAGACGGCCATCATAAATAACACAGAAAACAACAGATGCTGGAGAGGATGGGGGGGGATACTCCTACACTGTTGGTGGGAGTTTAAATTAGTATAACCTCTATGGAAAAGTCTGATCATTCCTAAAAGATCTAAAAATCGACCTTCCACATTACCCTGCAATCCCCCTACTGGGAATATGCCCAGAGGAATTAAAATCATTCTATAAAAAAGATATCTGCACACACTTGCTTACTGCTGCGTTGTTCACAATAGCAAAAACATGGAACCAACCATGCTGCCTATCGAAAGAGGACTGGATTAAAAAAATGTGGTGCATATATGTGATGAAATATTACACAGCCATGAAGAGGGACAAAATTATGAACTTCACAGCAACTTGGATGGACTTAGAGTCTATAATACTGAGTGATCTATCACAGAAACAAAGAATTGATATCACATGTTCTCACTCATAAGTGGACCTTGAACAATTATCGTAATACTATAAGAAAGGGATTGGTAGTTGTGGGAAACTGTCATTGGAGTGCACACCTCATCAACAAGGGTAACTGAACAATGAACATTTGTATACCTAATCCTGAATTGTACCTAACATCTTTAAAATAAAAAATAAAAAAACAAGTGGAAATGACCCAAATGTTTGTCAACTGATAAATAAAATGTAGTACATCCATACTGGAGTAGTATAATCCATAATGGAGTATTATTTGGCATTAAAAAGGAAGGTACTGACACATAATACAAAATGAATGAAACTTGCCAAACGTTATGCTAAATGAAAGAAGCCAGTAATGAATGTAAATTTCATTCATATAAAATGTTCAGAATAGGCAAATCCACAGAGAGCAAAAGTAGACTAATGGTTGCCCTAGTGCTAGGGGGAGTGGGTTGGGAGGAAATGGTGTAGGGTTTCTTTTTGAGGGTGATGAAATGTTCTATCATTAATTGTGGTGATGGTTACACAAGTTTGAATATATTAAAAACCACACACTTGTACATTTTATATGAGTGAATTTTGTAGTATGTGAATTATAGCTCAATAAAGCTGTTATTTATAACATTTGCTAGCAAGTTGCAAAATGCATACTCTTATAAAATCTATACAACATTGTATAAAAGAACAATCACTCCCATCCTGAAATTTTTAGATTATTTTCATCAGTGGGCCTGAGTTGAGAAAAGTAAGACTAGAAAATTTCCAGACACCTGCTTGAAAAAAGTTTGGTGCACTGGTCTGGCTAACCTACCCCAATTTAAGCCCTGCTGTCTAGTTCCTTTTGATGCTAGGACATTTAGCTCAGTGCATTAGCACCTGCCACTGGGCTAGCTCCCAAAAGCCATTGCCCTGTTACTCTTCAACAGGTATCCTTACTGCTCCCAAGGTGCCCAGAAAGTTGATACTGAGAACAAGACATACAGCTGAGGGCTGCAGATAGTTCAAAACAGACTCAAGTATAAGAGCATACTCAATAACAACAATCTTGAAAAACTGAACAAATTTTACAAGTATCTTTCTTGGGATATAACTACATTAATCCTTTTTTCTTCTCACATACTCCCCCTGAAAGGAGGAAAATGTGTGAGACACCCTTAATAATTTCACCTGCATCTGGAATCTTGTGTAGGAAAATGCCTGCTATTAAGGTATAGGACACTAGATATTCGAATTGCAATGGTTTATATGAAAAGCCGGGCTGGAAGGATGATCTACAATTTGTATGAGTAGAAAACCCTCAGCTGCACTATAAATACCCCTCAAAGAATGTTAAATAGTTTCTCCCTCAGATGAGGACTTCATTCTTGAGGACCTGTTTCTGCTATTCTTTCAGCACTAAGCCCTGTTATTCTACTTGGTGGTTAAGAATACTTTCTTGCAGCACCAGGTTGAACCCCAAAGAGCACCATCAGGAGTATGTAGTCTACCCTAGGTAAGCACATGAAATTTTCAGTTGCAATAAGAGTTTCATTGTTTAGCTTATAAGAGAACTTGAAAAGTGTCTGAAACTGTTAAAAAAAAGTACACTCGGTGGCTCAGGCTGTAATCCCGTGCTTTGGGAGGCTGAGGTGAGTGGATTGCCTGAGCCCGCGGGTTCGAGACCCGCCTAGGCAACTTGGCGAGACCTCATCTCTACAATAAAATCAAAAAATCAGCTGGGCATGGTAGCACGTGCCTGTAATTCCGGCTACTCGGAAGGCTGAGGCAGAAGGATCGCCAGAGCCCAGTGGGTCGAGGCTGCGGTGGCTGGGAGCGGTCATTGCACTCCAGTCTGGGCAACAGAGAGAGATTCCAACTCAAAAAAAAAAAAAGTACAATAGAATAAAAATAATAATCAGAACAAAGGTTTAATTTAGAGAGATCCAGAGATATGGGTAGTCATCACAAAAACCAGAGACAACCTGCCCAGAGACTGGCTTTGGAGAATGTACACTTTGTGCAGGGCTGACAGGTTGAGCAGACCTGATCTGGGTCCCTCCCTAGTGTAAACTACTGGTTCTTAACTGTGGCTGTGTACTATAATCACCTCAGATGCTTTAGAAATACTGGTGCCTCAATCTCCTCTCCAGAGATTCAAATTCAGTTGGTCTAGAGAGGCCTGGTCATTGGGATTTGTAAAGGCAGCCTAGACAGGTCTAATGTTCAGTCAAGGCTGAGAACCACCAGCATAAGGCGAAAAGTCCTGACTTTGAAGATCCCATTAAAGACCGAATAGTCTTTGATTCATCCAATAATATTGGGTAAAAGAGAAAGTTAAGCTAAATTCAAGTGTACTGTAACATATAGGAACAAACATTTTATTTTATTTTTTTATTTTTTTGAGTTAGAGTCTCACTCTGTCACCCAGACTGGAGTGCAGTGGCCGCTCCCAGCTACCGCAGCCTCGACCTGCTGGGCTCCCGCGATCCTTCCGCCTCAGTCTTCCAAGTAGCTGGAATTACAGACATGCGCTACCACGCCCGGCTGATTTTTTGATTTATTGTAGAGATGAGGTCTCGCTGCCTAGGCGGGTCTCGAACCCATGGGCTCAGGCAATCCACTCACCTCAGCCTCCCAAAGGCGCGGGATTACAGGCTGAGCCACTGAGCCCGGCGGAACAAAAATTTTAAAATTAAGACTAATTTTTATTTCTTTTCTTGGGAGAAATGCGTCATGGTTGATTGGTTATGGTTTTTCTCTCCAACCACTACGAAGTGTTTTAGATAATGGAAAACTCCACTCATGTAGGATTCGAAGTATCTGAGGAGTGGAATGGATGTAACATAGGTATTTGATATAGACTGCACTGACCTTCATTTAGTGTCCTTTTGCCATTAAGGATGGGGAACAAACTGCTAGAGAAACCTTGGCACTTGCCTCCAAGGTCCTCGGGGCACAAGTGCATAGGCAGGTATGTATACCCTTCCCTGGTTAGCCAAAAACTTTATATCCCTAAAATGGCCTGGAAACATACCAAGCTTCAAATTGCTATCAACTGGGGGATAAAAGGGTTGCCTTGCTTATGCCACAAACTCCCTTCCTTTTCTTTGAGTGAGTTATTTTACCTGTTAGCCTAATCCTCTTCTCAGTCTTCTGCTCAGCTCTAGTGCTGGCCTGCTGGCTCACCTCCTTAGCTAATCTGTTTGCTGCTCCCGAGAGAATAATCTATTTTCCTGAACCCACTAGAAGTGACACGCTGAGAATTGTGAGGGCTTGGAGTGGATGCACCTCGTTTCTCTCTGTGGGCTCTGGAAGACCCAAGGCACAGAGACAGGGCAGGCAAGTCACAGGGCTGTGGGTGCCTTTCCCAAGGATGCATTCTTTTACTTCGAGCAAGTCACTGGCTCCCAGTTGAAAGGACTTAGCCAAGGCTATAAAACTTTCATTTGTATAAAATTCATTGTTAAAATGTAATTAAAGGATCCTACTGGGAGACAGCATGATTATGGTGATGGAGACCTCAAATTCTGGCTTTGACCTTTACTGGCAGTGAAGCCTTAAACTTCTTAACCTCTCTGAGCTCTTTTCTTAGCTTTTCTGAGTCTCAGTTTCCTCATTTTACAGATGAGGAAACCCCTGCAGGGTCACTGTAGATGAAATGGTCTATGTCTGCACCACTGGCATATAGTAGCAGTTCAGTGAAAAGTTAACCCCTTCGGCCTCCATCATCAGTGAATAACCATTACTAGAATGTGTTTTTGCATGTGCTTAATCAACCTCTAATTATATTTTCTTGGTACATTTGCATAATGAATTTATGTAAACAAGGCATCCTAGCAAAAAAACTGCTGCATGTGACCTGCCTGTATTTTCAAGCATGTCTGAATGTGCATGATTAGAATTCTTCCACAAGTAGAGGTGAGCCAATTACACTATGTTAAGGATCTGTGTGTTTACAGAGACTGTATTCCATGCATCTCCAGAGTTGTGAGCTGAGTGGCTAGAGGAGCCTTGTGCAGTATGTGGCTCCTGGACTTGCCTTCAATGTTCCATCTACTATGGGTAGTCTGATCTCCCAACTTCCAACCACTTCTTGTACAAACAGGAGAAATATGAACTTTATATTCCATTCCAGCAGGCTGCCAAAAAATGATGTGGACACTGGAAGGATCATGCAGTCTAACTCAGAAAAGTGCCTTTTGTTCAGACCTCTAAGCAAGAACCATCTGCTCCAAAAGGCCTTTCCAAGGTACCTTTTGGTCACCCTCTCCCTTATTTCTCCCCAACTCCCCAGGAAAATATGAATAGACTTCCATAAGTTGCATGTATGTAAGGGTTGCCTATTGCCTCTAAAGAGAGAGGTATTATAATTAGTTGAGGTTCTGATTATTGTTCCATGGTATGACTAAAATTTTGTTAGGTAAGCTTTTTGCTTTTCTCATAAAGGTTATTCCATGAATATAGTGAATGACACACAGCTACTACGAAGAAATTAAAGTATGCATAATCCGGTCCTTTAAAGTTAAATAAGTTCCTCAAATACAGACCATTAGCTTCCTACCTCACTTGCCCCCTCTGTACTTTGGCAACTCTTCTAGGGGATATCATGATGCTTATGCATAGAGACTCTCTGAGTATGACAGAAATCTAAGAAACATTTCATCCAAGTTCTGCTAAGATATATCTTGTTGATCAGGCATCATTCTGTATATATGAGTTAGAGGAGAAGATTACTGTGGAGTCAAGTCTTCCTACCTCTACAAAGTAGTTTGCTGTTGGAACAGCTATGTGCTAAGCCTATTAACAGCTCTTGGATCTGTCTCCCTGTCTTCTGAATTTAAGAATATCTTTAATTAAAATTAAGGCACTCCAAAACACTAACTTGCCCTACATGTGATGATTATTTTCCTGCAGCCTTTCTTTTACTTCACTGTCTAGCAGTCTGCAGTATGACGGGAACATTTAAAATATAGAAGATTATGTGGACTGAAATTTCCCATGGCCCTCCCAATTCAATTCAGTGGATACACTTTTATCAGCATGTGATAAATATTTCATACTGAAACTGTCACTTGGAATTTAGTCTTCACAGCTCCACCTCAAGCACTGAGAAGCATCTGGGAAAGTCAGACTTCCATTACAACAAGCACCGTATGCTGGGAGCCTGCAGACAGGCATGGCCTCTGGTGTCTCAGGATGCAACTGGAGAGCAAAACCGATGAGAAAGGATGACAGCTGCTCCCTTCCCGCACACTTACGGTCTCAGACCAAACTGGGAGCATCTCTGTTGGGATTTATTTTAGCACTTGAGTTTTTATAAAAGTAATATGGAAAAAACAACTTGAAGCATGGGTGAAGCTGCAACTCTCATTTACTGCACACTTAGTGCGGGCCAAGCACACTGCATGCTTCACAAACACATTGTCATTCAGTCTTTCTCGTCCCTTTCAAGAGCAGTTAAGTATGCCTATTTTACAGAACAGGAAAATGAATCCCAGAGAAAGTCATTTGCCTAAATTCATCAAGCCAAGGCGTGACAACCAGGACTCAGAGCCACTCCTGCCTGATTCCCTAGTCCTGTGCCTTTTGTGCACTATGGAACACAAGAGAAAATACAAAGAGACAGAGTTCGACAGTCTCCTTTCACCCTGTTGAAATTCATCTCATCACCACTTCTTTGCAGCCGATTCCAAGGGTTTAGAAGATGTTCAGAGCTTCTCTTCTGGAAAGGGAGAGGGACACTTCCTCAACCAAAGGAGGATTTTTTTTTTGGAGTTGGAGTCTCACTCTGTCGCCCAGACTGGAGTGCAGTGATCACTCTCGGCTACCGCAGCCTCGACCTGCTGGGCTCCAGCGATCCTTCCGCCTCAGCCTTCCAAGTAGGCAGAATTACAGGCATGCACTACCACGCCCGGCTGATTTTTTGATTTATTGTAGAGATGAGGTCTTGCTGCCCAGGCGTGTCTCGAACCCGCGGGCTCAGGCCATCCACTCACCTCAGCCTCCCAAAGGCACAGGATTACAGGCTGAGCCACCAAGCCAGGCTCAAAGGAGGATTTTTAATGTGAATGTTGGTTATTGAAAGATACCACTATGCACTGGTCAGCAGCTTTGCTGTTTTCAGAGGGTGCTAGTATATATTATCTCACTTTGGATTCACAAAATTACTGATTGGTGCACAAGGCAAGAGTCCTTCTGGTCCTCTGCATGTCAGTTGAATTCTTTTTGTGCTCCAGAAGACCTACCAAGCTAGCTTGCCTTTATTAAGCATTAATGGAGTGCTTACTCACACAACAATTATGAGGCACTGGGAGTACCATGGTCACCCCCAGGATAAACAAGAAAGCAACCTTGTCTTTCTGGAAGCTCACAGGCTAAGGAAAGGAAAGGATGACTTATTAAAATGCCATTTCAAAATGATGTGATAAATGCTATAGTGCAAAGTCACAATGAAATGCTTTATTGGTCAACAGGGTTTTACTGGAAAGAAAGGGGCAGGAAGGGCACTGAAGACCACCCTAGGGGAGATAGTGAATGCAGAACGGAGTTCACTGGGTGTGTGCTGTGTGCCTTGTATTGTGCTAGGTCCCATGGACATGGAAGACCCAGACCTTGAAGATCCTGCAGTCTGGATGAAGAGGGATGCATGGTCACGAAGCAACTGGAATACTGCAAAGACTGGGCATAAAGCATGACTGTCATGGGACAGGAACAGGAGCAAGACATTTTCCTAATGTTTCCCTAAACTACCTGGGAGAGAAAAAAGGGCTGAGTTTCAAAAATTATTTCCAGCAAGAAAAATACTTTAATATTATGAAAAACATGAACAGCTACACAAACAACTGAGAACTTTAAATAATAACTGAAAGTTCCTTAAAAAAAACCCAAAACACTAAGTTTGTCTCTGCTAAGATAGAATCTGGTTCAAAGCAAGAAGAAAATTTATTTTTGCTGTTTCTACCAGTCCCCCTCTTCCCACTTTATTTAATCTCAGATGCTCTGTTGAGTCCCAGGGAAGGAAATCTCATTAGTAAATGTATCTACAACCTATCACCTGTCGGAAAGCACAGCTTCCTTTTCATACAACAATTCATACAACAATACAGTTTGTAGCTCCCCAGAAGTCACCATGATCAGTGTAACATGGGGGTCATGGCCTTCCTGGTGATGCCATCACTACTTTCACAAAGTGTAGCCAAAGGCTGTTCACAAATAGGCCTGCTGCTGTGAGGCCAACTGTGAAGAACCAACATTACATAACAGCATTACGTCACCTAGTTACTCGCCCATGCCCACCAAAACACATGAGCTGTGAGATCTGGGCAGTCAAGTTTTCTTTTTAAAGTCAGTTCAGATCAGCCGGGCGTGGTAGCGCATGCCTGTAATTCCAGCTACTTGGAAGGCTGAGGCAGAAGGATCACCGGAGCCCAGCAGGTCGAGGCTGCGGTGGCCAGGAACAGCCACTGCACTCAAGTCTGGGCGACAGAGTGAGACTCCAACTCAAAAAAAAAATAAAAATAAAAATAAATAAATAAAAATAAATAAATAAAGTCAGTTCAATCAACAGAAAGGGTCAATAACATAGCTCAACCTTGGTCAAAATCCAACATTCCCAGGATGTTTCTGGGACTTAACAATCATTATCATTTAGTTCAGAAACAGATAATGTCAGGCATTAAAGGGTCCTTAGAAATCTACAGTGCAACTTTCTCTTTACTTATAGGAGGAAGCTGGCATTGGGGGGCTGGTTGCTAGCCCATAGGGGGCGAGAGCAGAACCCAGGTCTCCTGGCTTGTTGGGTCAGTGATCAGTGAGTACTTAGGCTCCTATGGCATGGCTTACTCTGTGGAATAGCATATTGAAAGTAACCCAAGTCCAGTCTCAACAAGACAGTTAAACTTAAGTTGTTAAATATAGTCAATTCATGAAAAAATTCTTGTACCATAAGGGATCTTGGAAACCAATGTGTTCAATTCCTTACTTTTTATAGGCGAGGCCCAAGGGTTGTGGACTTATTGGTGATGCTATCACTAATTTGTGACAAACTTTGAAGGGGGAATCCTTATGGCTTCTGGGTTGGTGCTATGTTCACTCCATTGAGGAGGTGAGATGAGTAGGGAGAAGAGATGTGCTTCTTAGGTTGTATAAGGTGGAAATGTTTGGAAAATGGCAAATATTTAAAATACTGATTTAATTCTATACTAGCGTTCATTGTTTAATAAAACTAAGATTTATTATGGTACCACATCTTAGAGAATTTTTAGAGTCTTTTTAGTATTTATAACTGACCAATCCATGAAATGGCAGCCTTAATTTCCAGATTGGGGACAATATAGAACTTCTGATACATCACTTGTCTCTGGTATTTAATAAAATACATCAAATCCAAAAGCAAAACTAACTTTACAATGGTATTCCTTTACCTGTAGTAGAAAAACTGAATAATGATCATGGTTTTAGGGAGATTAAATATCAAGACCAAGGATAGAGAGTTACTGAATATGTGGTATTAGGATTTAAATTTAGGTGTATTTTGCTCAAAGCCTCTTCTCTTACCCACCACTCCTTTATGTCTCAGGAGAAAACCAAATACCAAAAACCAAACCCAAACAGTTCTTTAGATTGTTCTATAAACAGGAGAAATCCTCCCAACAGCATCAATGAACGTATCCTTCATATATACACAGGTAAAATCTACCCACTCTGAAAAGAAAAGACAACTATATATCAAGGGCTCAGGAAATGAGTACATGTCCTCATATACACAGTGGGCACAGGGATCATTTCCTCCCTGCTACCTGAAAGGATATAGTACAGAAACACAAATTAACACAAACAAAGGAGAGCTCCTTTGATTGCCCTTCCTAAAAGATGTGACATTGTTTCTTTGTCATCTTGTGAGAAGATCTTCTGCACAGGCATGACTGGAGTCAACTTTGATTACTTGAAAGGACAAGCCAAGAAGTGAAGCATCAAAAAGTTTCCACTTAAGGGTACTTCAGTGATAGCTTATCAGAAAAAGCACAAATGGAGCTGGAGCCTTCAGAACTGTGGGGAAATTCTGAGCAAACACTTCTTAAATAAGGTGATTGAACTTTAACATTTTCAGAGTGTGGTTTTTGTATTTTTTTTCCTTTTGAAGGCAGAGAGAGAATGAGTTTTTGTTTTTTTTTTTTTTGAAATGATAAAGGAGTCTGGCTTCTAGAGATCAAAGTATTCATGAGTCTACAGAGGGTAGGCTGTTACCTTCTAATAAGAGCTCTAAGTGAACAATTAGAAAAGGGAGAAAGGCATCTTGCTGCTTTCTTTCACCTTGAATGTCTTGTTTGCCTTCTGTCAAGAGAAAGGCCACCTGCAGTTTGATACCTTTTCTGAGAACAGGCTAACACATGAAAATATATGTGGGCCCACCATTCTCCTGTGTGTCCTCAGGACAATTAGTCCAGCATGCTGGGTCTGAATTTCCTCACCTAAAAATGAGGATAATAGTGTCTCATACAGCTACTGTCAGGAGAAACTGAAACAGTATATTACAAACAGTATTTTACAAGCAGTATATTACTGCTTGGTACAGTGTGGGGGCATAGAGAGGGTGCAAGGAAGTAACACTGACAACAAGCATACATCATCATTGCTACCAACATCATCAGTAAAACTGTCTTTTACCAAATGTGGAAAATTAGGCAAATAAGCAACTTGCCCAAGATTATGAGGTAAATGACTGTCTGTGCTAGCTTAGAACTTTTCTTCTTGCCTATTAGACCAATGTGATTTCTGTGCCAGAGCTGGTAATACCTGCTTTCACTTTAGGTGCTTCAGCATCAAAAATAGCTCTTCAAGGAATTTCAGAGTGAGCAGTTATGGGGACTAAGGGGAGAAAGATGACTGCCATAATGAAAATAACCAAATTAAACTCTTGCAAAAGTTTTCTATAAACAGCATTACTACTGCCTTCTTTGTGAGCTCTTCTGTACATGGAAATATACTAAAAAACTACTGTTGTATATGAAAGATGCAGAGGTGAGATAGACTTCTTTTAGAAAGGAAGTGGAATCTTGTCAACCCTGGAGAAATCAAGCAAAATTAGTGGGCAGTCTTCAACCAAATGAGAGGCAGTGCTTCTATAGTAATGCCAACTGCAGGAATGCTATTGCCCCAGACTTGTGGATTTACTAGAACTTCTAGAAAAAGCAGGGAGGAAATAAATTAGTTTAAATTCTTGTAAGAAGAGATCTTTTATAGCTGTAGAGGAACTATATATTGAATGGACTAAAAAAATCAGTGTCGTATACAGGCCAAGCTATAAAGCTACACAACCCTTTTTATTGCCCTGCTTTCTTAAAATGCAGCAGGGGGCTGAAAAATTTTCCATTCATACTGAAAAAATATATCCAAAAATACAGGGTTCACTTATGAGATAGTTAGATCATTGTCTATAAATTCACGTTTCTTTCCTGAGGATGTTTATTGAGTCCAAGTCAGAGCACTTAAATGTCATTTGCCTCTGACCAGTTTATTATTACAATGTAATTCATTGACTAAATGAATGCATATTACAAGTCACCTCTACATGGGGCTGTTCTAGATCCAGTGAATAATAATAACAATAAGCATTTGTATGATGCTTACTATGTGCCAGCACTATCCCCGGGGTCCTGCATACAGTAACTTACTTGATTCTTACCACAACCCATGAAGTAGGGCCTACTTTTGACTGCAGTTTACATCAGGCACTAAGAGTTAAGTATCTTGCTCAGGGTCATGTAGTTAGTAGGTTGAATTAGGATTTGAACATAGGTAGGCTGGGCCCAGAGTTCATGCTCTTGCCCACAAGGCTGAGGTGACTGTAACAGGAGATCCTGTCCTCATGGCCCCTGCTGTCTTGAAGGAGAGGGAAAACAGACAAGGCAGGAGTAATGTTACTTTAGGTACTGATAAGTGCTGTAACAAAAACTAAGGCAGCACAAGGGAAGGGTGGTTGTTTTAAGATGGAGTGCAAGGTGAAATCTGAGCACAAGCTTGGGTGGAAAGGGGAAGAGAGCTGAGGAAAGTCTGGGGAGGACCTCTTCTAGGCAGAGCATGCACAATCTTTGAGATAAGAACAAGCTGGGTGTGCACCCAGGGCAGTAAGAAGGCTATCAAAATAGTGTGAGGAAGGTGAGAGCAACTGAGGGGCCTCTGAGGACATCAGAAGGATTTTAGATTTTACTGTCAGGGTGCTATGAAGCTCCTGGAGGGTGCTGAGCAGGGGAGTGGCCTGATCTGATTATTTCTTTTGGAAAAGATCACTGTGGTGGTGGTGTATGGAGAATACCCCCTACAGGGGTAGGGGAAGAGACTACAACATAGTGGGGCAAGTTAGAAGGCTATGCAACAGCGCAAAGTATGGTGTGAAAGAATACAGACTTTCCGCCTCATTTTAGGTCTTTAGTCCAAAGTCAGCTTATATTAGCTTGTAGCGAGGCAGCTTGAGGTCTACCATGTCTCATATTCTAACTCCAGTAGAAACTGCATGTGGATTCAACAAGTCTAGACGCGAAAGGAAAGTGAGCAGAAACTTCCCAGCTGTTAATGTCTAATTGGCTCAATAGTTCTCCAATAGGAGGAGAATACTTTTATTTTTGTCAGAGCCTTTCTGAGGAGGGGACCACATGCT
Source organism: Carlito syrichta (assembly GCF_000164805.1). NCBI lineage: Eukaryota > Metazoa > Chordata > Mammalia > Primates > Tarsiidae > Carlito > Carlito syrichta. The sequence goes on along the minus strand of NW_007254204.1, from coordinate 80,563 downwards.
GTTCTATAAGATCATGTTGAAAGTAGATAGTGTGTATGCCTTATCAGGAAGATGCAGTGCTATCCTGGGGAGGCACCCTTGGCTGGCACACTCCAATGAATCTGTCTTGAGCGTGGACTTGCTGGGGATGTTGGGTGAAGACCTGTCTAGTCTTGTTTTTTGAAAGGATAGTTCTAGCATTTCAAACCAAGAAGTGACAAAGACAATTAGACACAATAGAAGGCAGTGGCACAGATTATTTACAGGCCCCTTTGCTAAGCAGTTTATACTCTGAATAGCATTACACTAAAGATGAAACCTGCCTGTTTTGGAGATGCTGCCAACCTCTACGTGGAGAACATGCCAAAGACTGGAATTTTTCTGAGTTTATGCAAAGAAGGACTCAGGCTGCTTGTTCTTCTACGTTCCACTGCTAAAGGATTCCACAAAATTTAACACCTGGTGACTGGAAAATGCCATCATTCTAGAGTTTCCAAAATGTTGATTAATATAAATGCTACTCTTGAAGTATAAGCAAATGTGTAGATCAAATGTAGTTTCTTTTTCTGACTAGCCTATTATGTCTTCATGGCTCTAGTTAAAGTTCACTTCCTATGTCTGTCCAAATGTGGCAAAGTTATTCTTTTGCTAGATGACTGTATAACTCAAAGATGGTTATTAGAATCTAAAATGTTATTCTAGAAGGAATTGCTCCATTAAGTAGGCGACATAATGGGACTTTTCATCTTGACATAAAATGCAAACAACAGTTTTTAATATTGTTTCTATTAAAAATTCTTTTTAGAGTCAAGTATGAAGAAGGGTCAGGGAAAGACTGTAGTCTTATGTAAGGTTGGCCAAGTTGGCATCTCCTGATGGTGCTCAAAGAGCCCATTCCAAAGCACCACTGTCTAACTTAGAACAATGGTAAGGGGATTTCTCCTCCACACTTCATAAGCAAATTTATTGCAAGTAAGAGAAAAACTAATGGAAGCAGAAATGGAGCTTATGGTGTGACTGCTGCTAAAGCAAAGAAAAACAGTGAAAAGGGAAATTTCCTAGAGAGCAAGAAAACCAATCAACAGAAGGTTATGTTAGCCCTTGAACCTCTAATTACTCTCACAGTCCATGGACATAGCAGACCACCCAGGAGACCACATAACTGCACATGCCCCCCTCACATCATGAGAAAGAGAAAGGCGAGCACAAATCAGAGAAGTGATCTCTGGCACTTCTACAAGATGAAACAAAACACCTACCAGGGTCCTTTATGGGGGTCAGCACCAAGCAGCTGTGCTTTACACCATCTGCACCTGCAGATATATCTCCCACATGGCAACATAATTCAGGTTAATCACCTATGATGGTGTCTTCAAGCAAAGGCCGATGTTCTATTTATTTAATTTATGACTAAAAATACTAAGATAAAGATATATTTATACTTCAAAATGTGTATTTTGATTTAAAAAAATGTCATATTGAAGTTTCTCATACTTAAAGCATCAATCCTTACTATGAGAATTCAGTTTCCCAGAAGGATGCAATCCCTGGAAATTCTGGAATGCTGATATTTTCTTTTAGGTTCTCCTTGAATTTGAAAATATGAGAGTTCATCTTTCAATGTCTGTATCAGTAAAAGGAACAGAGTTTCATGATGCTGCTCTGTAAATCACAAACACCAAGAGTAGTGCTGTCTAATCAAGGCGAATATGTCAAAGATTAAAGCTCTTAATGAAAAACAGCATGTCACTGAAACTTCTTACCTGTCGACGGATTATTTCAAGGTCTCTTTTGGCTTTATTCACTAGGGCTTGAATTTCTACAGGATCCTTTACATTTTTATTTTCTCTGAAGGCATCTCTTATCCTCCTGACAGCATATGTTCTAAATGAATTCAGATGAAAAAAAAAAGAAAAGGTGTCAGCATGTCTGAATGTCTGAGGCTATGCTCCTAAATGAATTTAACAGCTTTTCCTTTAGAATTAACTGTCTAATCTTCCCTTATAGATAATCCACTTTGATCTGTGCTCATGGGACAGGCCAATCCATTACCATTCTGGGATGACAAATGAAACAGCTTAAGGAAAATAAATCTACCCTCAACAAGTCACATACAAATGGCAGAACTGTTACTGAAATGCTCCTTAGATTGCTGGTTCTTTAGTGTTATTCATGCCTGGCTTCTCTCCATTAACATGGATAATTGAAACTTCAGTGTACAGAAACAAATCAAGAATTCAGAGGTTAAATGATGCATCACATATTATGCACCAGGATAGTGATCTATGCCAGACTCAGGTCAGCTTTCCAATCCTTGTCCCATCTTTTGACTTTCACTTCCCTTTCTGTAACACAAAATGTAAGGCTCTGGTCCACATCAAGATCCTATCATGGTCAAAACTATGGACGTATGCCAAAATGCTTTTTTCTATTTTAGAAGTGCAAATATCTGCACACACCTACCACCTACCCCTAACCAAAGATCACTTGCAGTATACAACAGTTCCAGAGCAAGGCTTTCAAATCAGACAGGCTTGGGTTTGAATCCTTGCTCCAGCTCCTACTGTTTGTGTGAATGTGGGTGAGCTTTTTAACATAGATATATTTCCTCATCTGTCAAAAAAGCCATACTACCACTCAGTGCTGTGGGGAGGATTAGGCTTTAAAAAATGCGCCTGGAATTTGGTCCAAAGCCTGGTACATAGAAGGAGTCAATAAACAGAAACTGTTCTTCTTCTTGTTATACCTTAAACCAACTAGTAGTTCCCTCAAGTCTTGGTCTCACCTTTATCTGGCATCCTTAGGGTCAAAGGAGACCATGCTGTTGCACAAGCCCCACCCATTTCATGAGAAAATGTGAACAGAAGGGCAGAGTGGTCTGGTCTGGATAATGAGCCACAACAGACAACTCAAGAGCCTTTAATCAGATGTATTCCCACACTCAGATGGCCGTGGCCTAGTTCCCCATGCTTACTCCATCTACTCCAGATGGAAAGACATGAGACTAAGGAGAAGCAGACCAAGTCAGATGACATTTCCTCTAGTTTTTTTTTTTTTAACTTTTTATTTTTAGAGTTGGAATCTCACTCTGCCACTCAAGCTGGAGTGCAGTGGTGTGATTATAGCTCACTGCAGCCTCAAACTCCTGGGCTTAAGCAATTCCCCTGCCTCAGCTACCCCAGCAGCTGGGACTACAGGCACATATTATCTTGGCTAATTTTAAAAAGTGTTGTTGTTTTTTTTTAAAGTCGAGGTCTTTCTATGTTGTCCAGGCTGGTCTTGAACTCCTGGACTCAAGCAATCCTCCCATCTCAGCCTCCCAAAGCACTGAAAACAAATGCGTGAACCACCACACCTGGCCCTTTAGTCTTAATGATCTCAGCTTGCTGGGCTTTTAACTTTGAACACCAGTTAAAGAGTCCACATGATAGTATTAGTGACACTTAGCAACATAAGAACAGAAATGTAAGTCAAGAAATGAGAAATAGGCTGGGTATGGTAGCTCATGCCTGCAATTCCAGCACTTTGGGAGGAGGAGACAAGTGGATTACCTGAGCCTGGGAGTTTGAGACCAACCTGGGCAACTTGTCAAGATCTCTACAATTAATTAAAAAATTAGCCAGATGTGGTGGCACACACCTGTAGTTCCAGCTACTTGGAAGGCTGAGGTGGAATGACTGCCTGAGTCCAGCAGGTAGAGGCTGTGGTGGCTGTAAGCATGCCACTGCACTCAAGCCTGGGCAGCAGTGAGGCTCTGACAACAGAAAAAAAAAAAAAAGAGAGAGAACGTGTTGGGAGATGTATGCATACAACTTACTGGGAAACTTTATTTTGGAGAGGACAAATTTTGTTTTAGATAAACTTTTCTAAAGTAAAAAGAGATTTTTCCATTAAAAATTCAAATGTCAGGTCTATTTGCATTTAAAAGCAAGAGTAAATGAAATCTTTGAAGAAACTATGAAGGAGTAAGAAAGTTTAGGAACTGGCACTTTCAGATTGTAAGACATTGCTGAGACTTTGATCTTTTATTTTTATTTTTTATTTTTTTTGAGTTGGAGTCTCACTGTGTCACCCAGACTGGAGTGCAGTAGCTGCTCCCGGTCACCGCAGCCTCGACCTGCTGGGCTCCGGCGGTCCTTCCGTCTCAGCCTTCGAGTAGCTGGAATTACCAGCATGCGCTACCACGCCCGGCTGATTTTTGATTTATTGTAGAGATGAGGTCTCACCCAGTTGCCCAGGAGGGTCTCGAACCTGCAGGCTCAGGCAATAATTTTTTATTTATTGTAGAGATGAGTCTTACCAAGTTGCCCAGGTGGGTCTCGAACCCGCGGGCTCAGGCAATCCACTGGCCTCAGCCT
>NW_007254204.1:41290-76206 GCF_000164805.1 Carlito syrichta | reverse complement strand
AAAAAAAAAAAAAAAAAAAGGTGATGATATGTAAGTTATGAAATTAAAAATGCCATTCACAGAATTTTAAATGTTTATAAAATATTATTTATATTTTGTATAATCTTGAAAAAAATTCAAAGGACATTATATAGAGGATTGTTAATTTATGGTAAATCCAAAAAATGAAATTATCTTCATCTACATAAAATGTGATTGTTTAATGTATATATTGACTTGGGAAAATATCCTGTATATTAAGTGAAAAAGAACAACATGAGAAAATTCATTCTGTTCTCAGTAGAAAAATATAGACTCTACAATTATCAGTAAAGGATTAATTAATTAATTGATTAATTAATTAATTTATTTATTTATTTGAGTTGGAGTCTCACTCTGTCGCCCAGACTGGAGTGCAGTAGCTGCTCCCGGTCACCGCAGCCTCGACCTGCTGGGCTCCGGCGATCCTTCCTTCTCAGCTTTTCAAGTAGCCGGAACTACAGGTGCGCGCTACCATGTCCGGCTAATTTTTGATTTATTGTAGAGACGAGGTCTCACCAAGTTGCCCAGGCGAGTCTCGAACCCGCGGGCTCAGGCAATCCACTCATCTCAGCCTCCCAAAGCGTGGGATTACAGGCTGAGCCACTGAGCTTGGCTGAGACTTTGATCTTAACCCTCCGTGAACCAGCTGTGGTGACTGCAGAAGAGTTTCTGACTGCTCAGCATCAATCTTTTTTTTTTTTTTTTTTTTTTTTTTGAGTTGGAGTCTCACTCTGTTGTCCAGACTGGAGTGCAGTGGCCACTCCCGGCCACCACAGCCTCCACCTGCTGGGCTCTGGCGATCCTTCCGCCTCAGCCTTCCAAGTAGCTGGAACTACAGGCGTGCGCTACCACCCCCAGCTAATTTTTGATTTATTGTAGAGATGAGGTCTCGCCAAGTTGCCCAGGCGGGTCTCGAACCCGCGGGCACAGGCAATCCACTCACCTCAGCCTCCCAAAGCGCGGGATTACAGGCTGAGCCACCGAGCCCGGCTCAGCATCAATCTTAAATGGCAACAACGATTGAGAATGGAACCCATGTGCTAGCAGCCAACAGATAACTAGGGCTCATTCACTTATAAAGGAATATGGGAGGATTTTACTAATAGAACAAATTAGGTATAGACTCTTCTCTGATGCAGATGCTAATCTAACAAGTTTTTAGACAGCAGTCAGGTAAATTAACAGCAATTTCTGGCACGCTTTTTTGCACAGCATAATGGTTATTTATATAACAGTATCACTGCTCTTCCTCACACCCACACACTCCTCCAAAGCAGTTTCTTTTTTGGCAGTGATGGCAGTAGAGAGGGGACAAGACAATTTAATTCTAATATTTTGTTCCATATGCAAAATTGGTTTTATAATATGAATTTACCTCAGGGAATCATCCATTGTTTTAATTCTTCATTTGAGATGCTGCATGGGCTTTTTGGAAACACAAATTGGGCAATCATAGTCATCACCAAACTTATCTTTCTAAAAGCTAGCAACTAGCCCAGAACAGTCAGAAAAAAGGAATACTGCTTGGAATGTAAAAACGTAAGTTCTTCCAAAGTTTAAGAAAATTAAAAAGTAGCTTAAGACACTCAACAATTTACATCAATTGATTTCAAGACTCAGAATATTCTGTTGTATATTCTTACTTGTCTCCCCAATTCTCCAAAGTCCTTACCTAAAGAAATGAAGTCCTAGCACTTCGAATTAGATGTGTCTAAGGCAATCAAGAGTTGTGGTTCAAATTTTGGATGCATTTTTGAAACAAATGATGTAATGATTCTCTCCTCTCTTGCTTTTCCTCCTCCTCCTTCTGCACCACTTAAAGCACAAGGTGTTATTCTTTGCCCTAAGGGAAGACATTTCGCTAACTCAGAACCACAAAACTACTACTGTATGAACAGTTTATTTCTTAGTTGGATGAATTCTTATTTCAAATGATCACAATTTCATGAAGGTAGTCATAAATCTGAATGGATCTATAAATTTTGTGGGAGAGGACTAGGCACCAACTATTTAAATCCTGCCCTTGTCCTGGTTATCTTTTAATTTTTTGCCATCTATTCAACCATTTATCCTTGAACACATTCTGGCTATCAGCCTCTTGACTATATCACGGAGCAAGAACGTTTCAAAGACAAATGGGTAGATGCTGCCATGAAATCAGCAGCCAGCTGCTGTACAATGCCTTGCATTACGATGCTCCTAACATGAATCAGATGCTGTTTGAAATAAGGCAGGAAAAATTAGCACAGAAAAGGCACCAGAACCAGATATGAAGCAGCAAACTGCATCTACATACATGGCAAGAGGAGGCTGCTCACACAAATGCTGCTCTCCCTCCAAACTCCTGAAGTGTCACAGTTTCTTAGTGCTTCTGTAGGAGATAACTATCCTGTTTTCCTTCTCCACCCCAGTCTTTGCCCTTGGGTTTGCCATGAGATCGCAAGTGTCTACAGGTTCTTGTCCTGGCTGTCCTTTCACCACCGCAAGGATTACACTGCTGAGACTCCTCCGTTCACTCTTATTTCCCAAGCAGTAATAAAAGCTCTTCAGTGCATGACGTCCTCCTTCACTTTCTTTCCTCCCAGAACCACTGACAGTCAAATACAAGCCATATTCACAGCCTCCGAGTACTTGGAGGCTCAGATCAGCTTTAACATCTGTGTGATCCAGACACCAACTAATGTAATGCCTCTCATTTTTGTCATCTTCATCAGCACCTAAAATGCTGATTTCTCTGTTCATCTGCCCTATACACACATCTATGCATTTTCTTGCTTTTTTTTTTTTTTTGAGTTGGAGTCTCACTCCGTCGCCCAGACTGGAGTGCAGTGGTTGCTCCCGGCCACCGCAGCCTTGACTTGCTGGGCTGCGGCGATCCTTCTGCCTCAGCCTTCCAAGTAGCTGGAACTTCAGGCGCACGCTACCACACCCGGCTCATTTTTTGATTTATTGTGGAGATGAGGTCTCGCTGCCCAGGTGGTTCGCAAACCCCCGGGCTCAGGCAGTTCACTCCCCTCAGCCTCCCAAGGCGCAGGATTACAGGCTGAGCCACTGACCCCGGCTCTGTGCATTTTCTTGTTCATCTCCAACTCCAAGTCAAGTATCTCAAGAACAAAAAAGCTCAGCCCTTTCTACTGGGCCGTGGGGCTAATTCCCATCCACCTGCAACTACTTGGAAGGACATATTCTTTACCTGCCTGCCTTAAATGCAATGTGCCTTCCTTTATAGTCATTAAGAAGAAGCTGCCAAATTCTAGCATGTCTCCATATTCCATAGGACCTGGAGGAGGGTGCTGGTGTGTTTCTGGAGCCTGCTGCTGCTTCCAGATCATGGCTTACCCTTAACACATCTTTGAAGTCATACCATCTGATGCTACCTGTTGCATGCCTCTATGACACTGTTATTTGTTCACTTCTGGTCAAATCTTAAGATCTATCAAGTCTTACTATCTAAAGGTATACACAGACCACTCAGTTTCTGGTAATTTTAAAAATTATCACAATTTTTAATACAAACAAGCTCTTACAAAATAATTAATCTTTTTAAATAAATAACTGACAATGTTTGCAATCTTCTACTAAGGTTCCATATTTGCTTCACTGATAGAGGGCACCACAGTTAGTTGGTTCCTCCCTCCTCTTGGTCTTCAGATCTGCTAGCTGCTCCCTCCTAGTCTCCTTTGTGGGCTCATCTAATTCTCCTGCCCCCTATATGCTGTATGCTCTAGGGCCTGTATGTGGACCTCTTTTCTTTTAAATAAAACTTCTGGCAGTAATTGTGCCTGTGCCAAAGGTTTTAACTACCATATCTATGCCATTGGCTATCAATATTTCTCTACCCCAGACCTCCCTTCTGAGGTCCAAATCCATATAACCCATTTTGGATTTGTCTACAAAAATACAGATTCTTCCAGGAAGCACATTCAAAACTGAAGTCACCATCTCCTTTCCCCCTTGCTGCAATTGCCAGTATTTCCTTCCAAATCATCTTAATGTAGCCAATAGCCCAAGTCAGACACATGGAGATTCACCCTAAATTCCTTTACTTCCTATAACTCCCTACATTCAATCAATCCCAAATCCTTACTGTTTCAATGTTCTAAATCCCTTGAAATCACTATCCACTTCTCCAACTCCTCAGCCCTCATCTTGGTTCAGGCTCTGAGCTCTCAGACTAATGCATAGTCTTGGGATTATGGTGTGTGTGGGGTATAATAAAATGGACCATAACATCTATACAGAGAAATCTCAAGAACCATTTGTAGGTCATAAACACTCTGGGTAGGAAACAGAGTGAAGAATGAAGCAAAAAGCTTCGCTATAAACATGAGTTCTCACTAGAATGTAAGCCCCACACAGATTTCTTGCCCACCATTGTACTTAAAGTGACTGGTGCAGAGAAGGTACTCAGTAAATATCTACTGAATAAATGAAATTACCAAAATATCACAGGCAATATAAAAAAGTTCTTAAAAAAAAAAGCAGTGATCAATAAGGAAAACAAATAAGAAACTGCAAAAGAAAGAGAAAAAAGGGGTTGCAGCACAAAGATTGAAATAATCTCTAAAAGGCAATGATTACAAAATTCACAATTATAATTCATTAAAGAAATATATACTAAATGCCTATTATGTAAAAACAATGCCAGGTGCTGGGTACAGTAGAGAGTAACAAAGGTATAGCCTCAGGGTCTGGTAGGTAATGAGATCTACATATAGAGATGAAATAAGACACAGATGCTATTAAAACTGAGTACAAAGGGGACAAGGGGACTTACTGAGATGATAGAATGGTTCTTCTCTTGATTGGGGTGATGTTTCCACAGGTCTCTGTGGTTGTCAAAACATTCATACTATATACTTAAAATGGATGCATCTTATTGTATGTAAATTATTCCTCAGTAAGTTGACTTTTGAAGTACATTAATAAAATAAATAGTACAGAAGTTACATTACATTTGCCCACTTTTAAGAAACGCAAAAGAAAAAAGCACAAAGATTAGACTGCTAGAGAATATATACATAGCTGAAAAAAAGTAAAAATCAACACTGAGTTGTAGGAAACAGAAGATAAACCAAAAATTCAAATATAAAACATGGAAAAAATTAAATATGTTGCTGAGAAATATGTAAGAATGAAATTAACCTTCAGAATAGGGCAAAAGTATATAACCTATGAATAATAAGTAGGAACAAACTAAACTGCATAGGTAATTAAATTTATACTGAAAGAATATGTCCCAGAAGTGATTATAAAAAATTGAGAAGACTCATTGAGATTTAACAACCAGAGGACAATGCCAAGATATTTACTTATAAAATCCTGAACTCCAAGGTCAGAGAAAAAATATTTTATGGAAGGACAAAGAACTTTAAGCAAGTACCGTTAAATGGGATATAGACAAGTATATCCTCAGGGCTCTGTTTTCAAAATCCTCAAAGAAAAAGACTGCTTTCCACAGTCATCCGCAGTTCTGTTTTTAGGATCCAACAATTTAAGAAGATAATATCAATAATTTATGATATAGAGCCCATGTACAGGGTACTGTGCTAAGCACTGGAGACATATTTATCTCATTTAAGTCTCACAAACTATAACTCAGAGAGATTAAAAAAACTTAGGTCATGATCACACATCCAATAAGTGGTAGAGCTGGTCTCTGAACCCAGTTGACTCTAGAGTCTGAGATTTTCAACCTTAGGCTATTCCTCTTCCACAGGTCAATAAGCTCTATCCAATCTTTGATAAGTACTTGGTATAAGCCAAGAGGATTCATTTGAAAAGGCATTAAAACAATTGTCCCTGGCATCGCAAAGCTTAAAAAAGGTCATCTTACCCCTCAACACTGCTTTAAGTGTTCCTAAAAATAGTTCCAAGCATGTCAAGTGGATGAAAGTATTATAAGAGAAAGAGCAATTGATAAAAGCATTAAAAGTGAAATAATTTAGTTTAATTGCTTTCTAAAAAAATTATTTTAAAGATGTAGGTTACAATTCAGGATTACATATACAGGTAAAGTTTGAGCCTCCCCTTTGGGCCCCGCCTTGCCTGGTTTGACATTAGGTACTTATTAATGTTATATGTCCCCCCTTCCTCCCCTGGCAGTTTCTGGCTACTGTCAATCCCTTTCTTATAGTATTATGGTAAATGTTCAGGGTCTGCTTATGCATGAGAACATATGACGCTCAGTTCTTTGTTTCTGTGATAAATCGCCGGTATTACAGACTCTAAATCCATCCAAGTTGCTGCAAAGTTCATAATTCTGTTATTCATTATGGCTGCGTAATACTCCATCGTGTATATGTAGTTCCTCCAGGTATACTCCCAGAAGGGGGACTACTGGATCATATGGAAGGTCAATAGTTCTTTTAGGAATCACCACACTGTTTTTCATAGAGGTTGAACTAGTTTGCATTCCCACTAACAGTGTAGAAGGGTTCCCTTAATCGTTTTTTTTTTTAAAAAGGAGGACAGTGATCAATGAAGAGCTGTGGAATTAGGAGGTGAAATTATCATGAGAATACCCATCTTGGAGAACAAAGCTTCTGAGTTTTGGGGCAGTTGTAAACAAAACTATTACATTTGTCCCTGTTTAAAATTGCCTGGCTTTCAGCGAGACAGATATACTATTAGCCAGGCTCTGTGGCTTAGCCTGTAATCCTGCACCTTTGGAAGGCTGAGGTGAGTGGATTGCCTGAGTCCACGGGTTCGAGACCCGCCTGGGCAGGCGAGACCTCATCTCTACAATAAATCAAAAAATTAGCCGGGTGTGGTAGCGTGTGCTGTAGTTCCAGCTACAGGCTGAGGCGGAAGGATCGCTGGAGCCCAGCAGGTCGAGGCTGCGGTGGCCGGGAGCGGCCACTACACTCCAGTTTGGGCGACAGAGTGAGACTCCAACTCAAAAAAAAAATGATCTAAATGTTTTCTATTATCTTGAGATAAGGGACAAATGATGGCATACAGGACTCTCCAGACTCCTGTTCGTCTCTCACACTCCATCTAGTACTTTCCAGCATGTACCACCAACTCTAGCCATACAGTGAAGACTTTCTCCTTGAATCTGCTGTTTCTCAACTCATCGAGTGTCCCTCTCCAGCTGGATTTTTGGCTAATTCCTACTCATCTTTAAAGACCTAACCCAGTTAGAAACAAATATGACAAAAGATTAATATCCTTATCATAAAAATAGCACATATAAATCAGGTGAGAAGACATGAAGACCACAGTAAATACATGAGTAAGGGGCATGAAATAGTTATTCACAAGAAAGCACAAAGAGTGACTAAATTTAGAGAGAAAGACATACAGACGTATGAATGTTCAATCTCAGTCAAAGTCAAAGAAGTGCAAATTTAAACAAGACGTCATTTTCTGTCCATTAAATTAACAGAGGCTTTTTAAAAGGCAAAGAGACAAGTATACTCTGCTGGTAGGAGCATGAATTGGTACTTCCTGTGAGGAAAATAACATAATAATGGGTAATAAAGCAGGTGTGGTGGTGTGTCACTGTAATTCTAGCTACTTGAGAGGCTGAGGTAGAAAGATTCCCTTGAGTCCAGGAATTCGCAACCAGCCTGGATAACACAGTGAGACTCAGTCTCATAATAGTAATCACAGTAATAATAATAATGGGTAATAATAGAATATTTTATTCAGTAATACTACTTTTGTTGATCTCTCCTAGAGAAATAATCTGAAATATACAAAGATCACTATAGAATAATGTTCATTATAGATTTATTAAGCATTAGAACTAGAAACAACCTATATGTTTACCAATAGAGAAGTGGCTATATAAACTATGACATTATATAGCTTTTAAAATAGATGTTTCAAAGACATTTGAAGTCATAGGTACAAAAGTCAAAAACTAAAACAGATTTAAGGTAAAAAATCAGCATCCCTTTCACTGTCCCTTAAGCAACCAGTTTTCTCCAGATGCAATCACAGCAATTTCTTATGCAGCTTTCAATAGAGACATTGGATTCATATTAAAAACTCTATGTGAGCCAGGCTTGGTGGCTCAGCCTGTAATCCCGCGCCTTTGGGAGGCTGAAGTGAATGGATTGCCTGAGCCCGCAGGTTCGAGACCCGCCTGGGCAGCGAGAACTCATCTCTACAATAAATCAAAAAATCAGCTGGGCGTAGTAGTGCATGCCTGTAATTCCGGCTACTTGGAACGCTGAGGCAGAAGGATCACCGGAGCCCAGCAGGTCGAGGTTGCGGTGGCCGGAAGTGGCCACTGCACTCCAGTCTGGGCGACAGAGTGAGACTCCAACTCAAAACAAAACAAAACAAAACAAAAAACCTCTATGTGTTTATTTTTTCTTCACAAAAGGTAGGATTCTAAACATATTGTGCATTTAAAATTTTTTGATTACAATATATCTTAGTGATCATTTGACATCAATAAAAGTAAAGCTGACACATTTTTAAAAATGGTTATATTCATGGTATGGATGAATGAGAATTTAGCCAGCCCTTTACGAATGGATATTTAAGTTGTTTCCAATCATGCTACTACAAACAATGCTGTAATCAGTATTCTTGCTCACCGTAGCATCACATGTATGTATATCTATTGTATCAAGTCTCAGAAATGGAACTTAAAGGTCAAAAGCAGATAGATATTTTACTGGATAAAATATTATGAACATTATTCACTATGCTATCTTTCTCGCTGGAAATACCAGATCATGCTTCCAACATCTTTGCCAACACAATGTATCACCAAACTTTTTGATCTTTGTTAATATAATAGCTGAAAAACAGTATCTCATTTTTGATTGTATTTTTCTTATTATGAGTGATATTGGCCACCTTTTCACAAGTTTAAAGTCTTTTACTTGTATTTCTCTGTTTATAGCCTTTGTCTTTTCTTAACTGCATGACTAATCTTTTTTACTGATTTGTGAGACCTACTTAAGAGGGTCTTTAAGAAGCTAACCCTTTGTGAGCAGTTACAATATTTTCATTGGTTTGTTGTTGTTTGACTTTATGATGCTTTTTGATTGCTTTTGTCATGTAGAAATGTTCAGTTTTTATGTCGTCAAGTGCATCAAATTTTGTTATGGCTTCTGGGTTATAATCATATAATAAAAGCTTTCTCTACTGTGAGATTTAAAAAACAATTCATCCATGTGTTTGCAAGAATTTTTATGGTTTACCTTTCATGTTTAATTGATCTTTCTGGAATTAGTTTTGATGGAAGGTGTTGTGTATGAATCTAACTTTACCACCCACTGTTAAGCTTGTTTAAAGTGAAGGATATAATTTTATATTCAGAATGGTCTCAAGTATAAAAAATATAGGTGTAAGAAATGTTTGAAGACAATATGACAGCATGTTAATAATAATTACTTTTGGTTATTGGAGTTTATGTTCCTAAATTATCACAATAACCATTATATCTTCATGATTTTAAAGTTCCTACTGACATAATAAAATCAGTAATAAACCACAAGAAAGAAAAACCAGTAGTAGAGAAGGCTCAATCTATGTGAGAAGGGCGTTTACAGTTAGATCAACACATGTTACAAGGTGAGATATATAAGGAGGAATGAAACTATGGTGAAAAAGATGGATTAAGAAGTATTTATTAGAAGTAATTATTATTTTAAGAAGTATTTATTACGCAAAAGTAATTTTAATTTTTGCATTGTTTGCTCAGTGGTTGGACCAAGAAGCTCCAAAGAACTTCCCAAAGCCAAATCTGCACCCCCAAAAAGGTCATGGTCATTGTTTGGTGGTCTGCTGTTGGTCTAATCCACTACAGCATTCTGAATCCTGGCAAAACCACTACACATCTGAGAAGTATGCTCAGCAAATCGATGAGATGCACTGAAAATGGCAATGCCTGCAGCTGGCATTGGGCAACAGAAAGGGCCCAGTTCTCCATGACAACTTCTGACGGCATGTTGAATGAATTGGGTTACAAAGTTTTGTGTCATCTGCCATATTCACCTGACCTCTCACCAACTGACTACCACTTCTTCAGCATCTCAACAACTTTTTGCAGGGACACTGCTTACACAACCAGCAGGATGCAGAAAATGCTTTCCAAGAGTTTGCTGAATCCTGAAGCATGGATTTTTAAGCTACAGGAATAAACAAACTTATTTCTCATTGGCAAAAATTGCAATGGTTCCTATTTTGATTAATAAAGATTAATAAAGAGCCTAGTTATAATAATTTAAAATTCATACTCCAAAATCTCAATTGCTTTTGCACCAGCCTAATAGTAAATACATTTTTTAAAAGGTTCTTTAAAGTATATATTTAGACAGTTTATTTCAAAGCAACAATGGGGCAACAAGGTAGACATGTCTAGCAGGTTATCAGAAATATGGCTTTTGAGCTCAGGAAAGAGGGTCTAGGATGGCAATAAACCTAAAAATCAATGAAGGAAGTATGAGGTGACACCATAGGGGTAGAAGAGTTTGTTTTGATAAAAGCAGTAGAAGGGGAGAGAAGTTAGCTTTGGACAGAGCCCCCTCTGTAGGATTCAAGTCCTAAACTAAGTGTCCAATAAGAAATAGTCAAAGAAATTATCATAAATTGATTAAATATATCTGTTGAAATAAAAAAATATGAAAATTATGCACAAATAAGAAAAAGTATATTCAGAACAAAGTGACAATATAATTTTATTTATTTAATTTAACTGCAGACTTTGAGTAAGGTGCTATGGGGACTATTTAAACTAACCTTTTTTTTTTTTGAGTCGGAGTCTCACTTTGTTGCCCAGGCTGGAGTATAGTGGCATGCTCGCGGCCACCGCAGCCTTGACCTACTGGGCTCAGGCAATCCTTCTGCCTTAGTCTTCCAAGTAGCTGGAACTACAGGCATGTGCCACCATGCCCAGCTAATTTTTTGATTTATTGTAGAGATGAGGTCTCACCAAGTTACCCAGGCTAGTCTTGAACTTGTGGGCTCAGGCCATTCTCTTACCTTGGGCTCCCAAAGTGCTGGGATTATAGGCATGAGCCACCACACCTGGCCCTAACATTCTTTTTTCAAAAAAATAATAGAAAGTAAGCACCACTAACCTGTAGCAGATGCTCCTCTCAGTCCCTAGAGGAATAGCTTAGGAGCACTTCTGTCCAGGCGTATATTTTGGTGCTTAAACATATTTAATATCAGCCAGGCTCGGTGGCTCGGCTCAGCCTGTAATCCCGCGCCTTGGGAGGCTGAGGTGAGTGGATTGCCTGAGCCCGTGGGTTCGCGACCCGGGACAACTTGGTGAGACGTCATCTCTACAATAAATCAAAAAATTAGCTGGGCGTGGTAGCGCGCCTGTAGTTCCAGCTACTTGGAAGGCTGAGGCGGAAGGATCACCGGAGCCCAGCAGATCGAGGTTGCGGTGGCCGGGAGCACCCACTGCACTCCAGTCTGGGCAATAGAGTGAGACTCTATCTCAAAAAACAAAAAAAAAATTTAATATCTTTAATCTGTAATTCATCAAAATTAAACTTGTAGTTGTCTATCCTTATAGTCACTGACATTTCATTGCAAACAAGATTTTTCAAACTGTAAACCAATTTATCAAAGTAAAGGCCAACCATAAAACATGTTTAGCTTGTCTGCAGGAGGGTATACAGATCAAGCAGTGGTGAAGTCCCTGGCTCCTTTTTATTTGGTTTCCAGACATGACTGTTTAGACAGTGCAGCTCCCTGAAGGCTGGAGTCTGATTGCTGGTGGTTGTGGCTAAGATCCATAGTTCCATCCTCATGTGTTCCTAGACTAAAAAATGACCACGTGCTTCATCTGTGGAGTCCTATAAAGTACTCTTGTGGAGAAAAACACACTATACTCATTCTACGTATCTTCTTGTGTTGGGATTGGTCATATTTTTTTTAAAAGTATCACCATGACATAAAGGCTCCACATAGAGGGATGAGATTTTTCTAGATTCTTTTCTTCTACCATATACCAGCAATGAGCTTAAGTTAGTACCAGAAAAGCAAGCTGAAGCTTTCATCATGTAATCGGGGTTAAACGTAAGGCTACAGAATACAATTTTCTAAATTTTATATCAAAATTATAGTGTGAACCAGCCATTCTAAGACATAATCTTTAAGTGATTTAAAAGTTATGGAGAATAACTACTTAAAGTAGAATCTTCAATTAATTCTGGATTTTCTACTTTATGGGGAAAATAAAGCATGAACTGTGGAAATTCCTCTTGGTCATTAAACTTAAACGTCTTCATTAAAATTTCCTATCAGCACTTCTAAAGAGTCAAACAAAATGCCTTAATTTTAACCTTTCCAACTGCTATCAGTCACTGGCAACAACAGATTAGCAAGAAAGGAAAGGGAAAAGGGGATGTGTATCAGTCATCTACTCTATGCTCTACATTTCTCCAGAATGATTCACACACCAAAAAATAAAAATAAAAAATAAAAGGCAGAACAATTTTTTCTCCTCTTCCTAGAATGTGTGAAATAGCAGAATGTTTAATGGGCTATTTAGAAGGAAAAAAGTCTATATAAAAATATTTCGGGTATATAGTAACCTCATCCATTTGCAAGAAAGCTAGAAACCAGGAAGTAAATAAAAAAAGACCCACGTCCAAATTCAGGGAGGCTATAGAGTATGATGGAAATCTTGCTGAGCTTTTCCTTAGTGTCCTGGCTTTAAAAGGATAGCATGGGATAAGCTGGGTCTCTGAATACTGGAGCCCACCGACTATCTTTACTTTGAAGTTAAAGGGCTCTGAAACTCTATATGTAGATTTATACAAATGAACACATTAATCACATCCCTGGATTTACTAAAAAAGTCTGGTAGCCCTTTTTCCCTTTGGAGAGAGCTTTAATTTTGCCTGTCAGGGAGAGGGAGCATCTCTAAAGTCTTGTCCAGTCTAAAACTCTATGAATTTAAAAATACAATTAGCTTTTTCCTCACCTAGGCCATAAGCAGTATGAGACATGGAATGTAAATTCAAGCACTATATTACAGGGATGGTTATTTTGATCTGAGTGCCATATTGTCTTGAAACAAAGTTTGTTTGCTTGCTATTTATAATACAAATACTTGTTACTGTGTATTTCTTCCAAGTAGGTCAAAATATTTCCATGCATTACGTAATTTATTTCCATAACATTCCTGTGAATCATCTAGTAGGTGTCAGGATTTAATTTTACTTTAAAGGACTTGAGGACTTTAAGACTGAAGAAAATAGAGCAAACATTTGCATTTACAAATTGTTACTGTTTAGCATACCACTTTTTTTCATATTACTACTGACTAAACAATATCAGAACAGCACTTGGCATTAATCTGTTGAAACATATGAAAAATTTACAGGGAAAGTCAAACCAAAATTGCAGTCTCAAACTATGGTGAATAATATAAACATACTCTTCTCTCTTCTGCCATAGGATTGGCAAAAGGAGACTTCACCTGTGGGAATATCATCTCTCTCCCTTCAGGGCATACCATGGCTGGAGAAACCCAGCCACATGCTATTGCTGTGACTTGCTATATGTCTGCAGGCACTCCATAGAGCTCCAAGCCAAAACTGCCTGCTTTGCTGGACAGCCCAGCTCTGGAAATTCTCTTGAAATACAGATGATTCTCTCAAAGGTAGTATGACTTTCTGGACATTTACGACATGCTTTGCTTAGAAAACATGGAAAAGAAAGGCAACTGAGTGTCAAGACATTGAAGGAGCCAGTATAAACATAGGAGTGTAAGAAGGGCAAGTGAAGAAATTACTACATTGCTAATAAAACCCTTCATATCTCACTAGATACTTTATTTTTAAATTTAATATTCTTCTAATTGTTTAGGTCCAGGATTTCAGCAACTACTGCTCTTTGGATGCTGATCATAACAATGTAGATCAGGTTGTAAACAGTAAAATAAGACGGGGTTTACTCCCTACCACTTATATTTTAGCATGACAAATCTCAGGGATTCAGAAATCTGCAGCACACTTTCACTTTGAATTACATGAAGCCTTTATTACTTGGCCTAAATTCAAGGCCAACTTTTCAATACATAAATGCTTAGAGCAAGAAGGTACCTGGCCTCAATACTGTCTGTAAGGTGGCAGAATGTGGCAAATGCTCAAATATATATTTCTTGTATAATTGAGTGAATGAACGGAAAAACACATAAATAACTGCTTTGGAGTCAGCAGTTGGCCCCATGGCAATCACTTGGGATGACAGATTGTCTCCCACTAACCCTGTGGCAGAAAGGGGGGCTGGTAGCAGTTAAAAGTATTTCCTTTTGAAAGTCAAGTTATAAGCTTTAAAGACCCACCAGGCCAGTTTTGTTTGAAAAAGTCAAGTAGCCAAAGACTGATAGCTCTCATGGAAATGCAAAAGAGTAACTAATTCACAGACCTATCCAAAACCCCTCTTTTGAAGTTGACGGGTTTACACCCTGTAGTTCCAGGAGACCATTTGTTCTTTGAAAGATCTGATTTTTCTAAATAAAACTTTGTAAATTCCAAAGAAAATATGTAATCGCTCAACACAACCCCCTCCCTTACCTAAACGAAGGTATAAGACCCCGCTTCTCCCGTTCTGCAGGGCTTGACTTGGATGCGTTAGCCCTGGAGCTCATCGGCGTAATAAAATTGCCACTTCCTACAACAGTCTCGGTGTCAAGGTCTATCTATTTTCCCACTACAGTAATTATGTGACCCAATAAGCCCCATTCGGAATTAACAAACAAGTTCACTGTGGGTGTTTAACAAGCTTTTTAATGTAGGGCAGACTAACTTAACTGAGCTCCATCTTAACTACCTGCTAAAAATTAAAAATTATCCGTCTTGCACTAAAGGTCACAGGAGCGTGATAAACTGTACTTATTAGAATCCTTAAAAGAACTATCACCAACGTATTAGCACACAAAGCGAAGCCCCTATCTTCTCACACCACTTTCAGTGCCTTGAGGCTTAGTGGGGAAGATGTCCTCACTGCCTACCCTCTGAAAATGTCTCACCTCCCCTTTCCTGGAAGTAAGAAGGTCTCATCCATGTGATTAACAATAGCAGGCAAAAAAATGAGTGACTTGACAAATCTGGGGAGGGTCTTCTGATTGCCTAGCTGTGTTTTCTAGCGCTGGAAGCAAGCGAAAATCAGAGCTGACACATGGACCAGCATTTCCCATCATGTGTTATGTGAAAATGCTAGTCCTGAGAGGAGGAGAAGGAAACACAGCATTTATCCTCTTGGGAAGACACAAAGAATACTTGTACACTAAAGCAGTGGAGAAGCCTGGGCAGGAGAAGACAAAGCTAAGGATCTGGATATATTCACAGAACCTGCCCTTACCTCCAGTAACACCCATTACATTCTGGAAAATGAAGATCTGGACAAAATTTCTACCCAGGGAGTGCCTCTAAGGTTCAGAGGCTGGGGCTGACTCAGCAGGTCCAAGGTCACGTAACAACAGTTCCCACAGGGGAAATCCTGCTCATTCTTGAATAGGCTATTTACAGAACATCATACCCAACCTCAAATCCTTCTTTCTTCAGCTAACTGATCCACTGACCACCAGACACAGCTTTAAGTACTTGACTTGAATCTCATTTAACCCTCTAGCACAGTCTAAGAAGGACGTCAGATAATTTTTTTTTAAATGAAGACAAGGTCTCTCTATGTTGCCCAGGTTAGACTTGACTCCTGAGCTCAAGTGACCCTCCTGCCTCAGCCTCCAAAGTAGCTGGGTAAAGCCACCATACCCAGCTTGCATCTGATACTCTTAGATGTGTGAGTTCCATTAGTTATAATATCAAAGATCTTCAATATATTTCTCATCCTCTACCAGGTTGTGGTGGTTTGTGGGATAGCTCAGGATTGTGCAAGGTCCTGGCTTTGAGATGCCCACCCAATAATGTAAAACCTGGTGACATGAACATTCTTTATCACATTACTGTTCTACTGCCTGCCCCTTCACTCCTCCATTGTAACTAACCATTTCGTTTGGCTTAAAAAGGATGAACACAAATGTGACTCTAATTCAAGTCATATTTCTTAAAACAGTCTATACAATATATTTTCTATCATGATGTTAAAAGAAAAAGGATAAAATAAAAACTCTCAAATGTTGTTTAAGAAGACTAAATTTATCCCTACTTTATACTTGTATTATGTTTGAAGGAATTTTTACCATTGTTTAAAAATATTTATTCTGTTTGTATCTAACATCCCTGAGGTGCAGAGAACCTTTAGTGTGCTTATTACCCAAAGGCAAGTCACTAGCCCGCTAGTTAGTTCACTTATATACTCCTCCACAGAAACACCAGATGCTGTTAGGTACTAAAGATTCTAATGAAAACAGGACACGCTTCACAAAACTCCTGGTACTGGGGACATATTATAAGTTACTCTATCTTATAACAAAAGCATACAGGCAGTTCTCTGAGAACAGAGGAAGAGGAAGAAGGACTCAGCCTGGGGGTTTGAGAAGTCTTTCCGGGAAGCCTGACATCTTTGAGATGAACAGAACTTCACCAGAGAGGGAAAGCTATTATGCAAAGGAAGGCCGATAATACATTTATAGTTAATTCAAAATCCCATATTTCTATGTGGGTAGGAAAATGCACAGAAAATAAGAGAAAAATATGGAATAGAAAGTTTTGAAGAAAGGAGAGAGGGGATGTTAAGAAAAAGAGAAAGATTACTTTTTTTGTTTTTTTTGAGTTGGAGTCTTACTTTGTCGCTCAGGCTGGAGTGCAGTGGAACACTCACGGCCATCTAAGCATTGACCTGCTGGGCTCCAGTGATCCTTCCGCCTCTCAGCCTTCCAAGTAGCTGGAACTACAGGTGCGCGCTACCATGCCTGGATAATTTTTGATTTATTGTAGAGATGAGGTCTTGTCAAGTTGCCCAGGCTGGTCTTGAATCTGCGGGCTCAGGCAATCCACTCACCTTGGCCTCCCAAAGTGCTGGGATTACCGGTTGAATCACCAAGTCTGGCCTTTTTTTTTTTTAAACACGTGGATCTAAACATGGAATGGAATTCTCTGGTAATATTAATTGCTAGATTGAGGGAGAAGAAAAATACCAATAAAGTTGTAGTTTCGGTTTTATAGCTAGCAAGCCAAATTCGGTTTCCACTAAGGAGAATGCCCAACTCCTGTCCTCCTGCCCCCAAACCCAGCTGTCAGCCCTACTCAAACCATGCCCTGGGCCCCTGCGGCATTTTGTATCTGGTGCTGTGGCTTATCTCACTGTCCTGCCTCAGACTCTGTCACTCACTACATCTATCCTCCCCACTAGACTCTTCATCTCTTTAAGGAAGGAGCCTGGCTCCTATCCATCATTATTTCCCCCATAGAACCTACTATGCTTTGAACATAGTCGATGCTATAACTATTATTGAAATGAAATTTTTTATCTAATTAAAAATCAAAAACTACAAAAACTTGTGACCCAGTGGTGATTGTAAGATATCTAACAGGAATAAAAATTCAGTCACATTTAGCCAGAAGAATGATATACATCAAAAGACTAAACTAATACAGTAGTCATTAATTTTTCTGTAACCTCATAAGCAATTTTGGATATTTTTATGTTTTGCCTACCAACTGCATATTTACCTTTTCTTCACTATTCATTTAATAACCATTGTTGCAAATTGCTAATATTAGGTAGTTATGGAAATAATTTACATATATCTCCAATTATAGTATATTTCAACATTTGCTGTGTTAGGCATAAGGTATTTAAACACATAATCACATTCTACTCTTATATAACATTAAGTATGTGGATGTAAGTTACTTTTGGATTCTTTGAACAGAAAAATAATCTGGTTACGTTAGTCTTTTTTTTTTTGAGTTGGAGTCTTACTGTCGCCCAGACAAGTGCAGTGGGACACTTACAACCACCTCAGCCTCAACCTGCTGGGCTCAGGCAATCTTTCTTCCTCAGCCTTCCAAGAAGCTGGAACTACAGGCATGCACCACCATGCCTGGCTAAGTTTTTGATTTATTGTATAGATAAGGTCTCACCAAGTTGCCCAGGTTGGTCTCGAACCCCAGGGCTCAGGCTATCCTCTTGCCTCTGCCTCCCAAAGTGCTGGAATTACAGGCATGAGCACTGTGACTGGCTGTGTTAGTCTTAAAGACATAGCTCAAGTTCTGTTCATTCACCTCTGTATCCAAAGTTACAAAGTGGTTTCATCAGAAAAAATGTGTTTACTGACTGACTGTCAGTGGAAAAAAATGACAATAAAATATAAATGTTCTCACTAGTTTTGAGATTACTAATACTGTATACATAATATACTGGAATATATACTGGCTTGAAATAAGAAAATAATGTAATCACCATGCTAACTGCTAAACCCTATCTTTCTGACACTATCTGAGAGGGAACCCTATGTCAGCAAACTATGACCGCTTGACAAGAATGAAGTACAGTTAATTATGTCTCTTTCAGAGCACAGAAAGAATGCCATTTTCTGTATGCAGATATTGAGGTTTTAACAAACAGGGAGAGTGGTCTTAGTAAATAATGGCTGTAAGTAAAAAGTATTACCTTAGGCAGGGCTCGGTGGCTCAGCCTGTAATCCCAGCACTTTGGGAGGCTGAGGAAAGTGGATTGCCTGAATTCGCGGGTTCGAGACCAGCCTGGGTAACTTGGCGAGAGTTTATCTCTACAATAAATAAGAAATTAGCTGGGTGTGGTAGAGTGTGCCTGTAGTTCCGGCTCCTTGGAAGGCTAAGGTGAAAGGATGGTTTAAGCCCAGCAGGCCTACGGTGGGGTGGTCATGAGTGTGCTACTGCACTCCAGTCTGGGTGAAAGAGTGAGACTCCAACTCAAAAACCAAAATTACTTAAAAAATTAGCTTTATATATAATTTTCTGAAATCAAAGTATTAATTTTTAGTACATGTTAAGTGGCTCCTGGTACAAACCAACTCTATAGGCCCAATTAGTTATACAGGGGTCCATTTTATAACTTATTTGAAGGTCTCATCTGAACATTGTTTTGTTTAAAATAGATGGCCTGCCATAATAAACCCTTGGCAAAGCTCTAAGGTACAGAATTGGAGGGCTTTGAACTGCAGTGGGTCCAAAGTTCTCCGGGTCTTTGGCTCTACCCATGAAAAATCCCTCAAGATAAAAGTAAAGGAGTGGTTTTTTACACAATCTAGATCATGTATGCAAGTGTAACTTCACATTCACTGATGTGAAACGTGGACTGAAGAAGTGCTATTTAAGGAGAATTGCCTAAAAGGCAAGACTTTGATTGACTCCTTTAGATATTTGAAGCTGAGTCTGTGGACTATGCCAGGGACCTGCAATCTTGGTTCCTTGCAAGCTGCTTTACTGCTATGGCCTTGTGCCTTGAGCCAATGTAACCAGACACCAGAAGAAACTGCCCTTTAAAACTGGTGTATTTAAGCTGAGGATGTTGACCTTCACTGAAGAATCATAAGAGAAATTTGTTGGGGTTTAGTACTTCTAGCTTACATAACTAATCATGACCTCTTTCTCATAGGCTACTGGGAAGCTTATCCCTGAGGCTGTGCTCCTAGCTGCCAGCTGTCCTGCCTTCTCAGCACCTGGTTTGCTTGCAACCTCATCCCAGGATTTATTTGGGTTTTCCTATTCTTATTTTTCTGATTTTCTTACATAAAAAAACTCACATACGATCTGATTTCCTGGTTGTATTAAGCCAAACTAAGAATAAAATTAAATGCCGTTTGTTTTCAGCTTATATGAGATAGAATGGGGTTCTAAAATTTCTTATTGAGAATTTAGAACAACAATGCTAAAAGATGGTAAGGTTCCAAGGCCAGTTAAAGAAAATCTAACTACAATACAGCAAAATGACAGTATTAAGATAATCCACTGTCATTCAAGATGTGTTCTGCAGGGAAATTCTATATTCATGCTAAAAAAGAAAATTTTATTAGAAGATTTGTGTTTAAAGAGGCATCATTGATTATCCAAACTCATACAGGAACAAGATACATAAGTTAAGTCAACTAACAAATTCATGAGCATTTAAATAAGAGAAGGTCCAAGGGCCTTGTAAATAATCCACTTTATTCAGGCAAGTTGACTTGCTTTTTTTCCTTATATAAACAAGCAACAAGGTAATTTAATTCACTGAGAGTAGTGAAGTGAATACAGATCTGTTAAGAACAATACAATCTTAATTTTATGATCCTATTTATTTTGCTTAAGTTTCTACACCATACGAAGAAAATGTAAATTTTGACCCAAGGTCAATCCTTAATATTTCCAGCAGCAGAAAACTAATCTATTGGAATACCTGAATTGTACAACCAAATCTAACATATTTCATACAGATAAACATCACAACGTCTTGGACATAGTTATTCATAGTCCTAGACGATTTACTGGGCTCTCATTCAGCATTCATTCATTTGAATTCTACCCTGTCAAATCTACTTGACAAATTTTAGCTTGTAAAAGAAGAATTCGGCATTTGTTAACCCTTTATGCTACTTTTACACGCACAAGTTCAGGGAGAGGCATAATCAGATTTGGGACTTAGAAAGACATTCTGATGGCAACATGAAGGATACCTAGGTGAGCAAAGAACTGGAAGCAGAAATCAGTGGAGGCTGTTGCAAAATCCAGACAAAACTGATGAGTCAACAAAAGCAGTCACTGTGGGGACAAAGAAGGTCCTACAAGGGAATGTATGAGAGAGAATCTGCTGGGCATAAAGACCTCCTGACTATGGTAAAGTAAGGAGAGAAAGGGATGCGATATCCAGGCTGAACAAGTGAATGTTGGGATGATGAGAGGAAATGTGGGAGGGCCAAGTGTGCTGGGAGGGCCAAATGGGTTAGGGATGACATGAAATTCTAGTTTAGATACATACACTTAAGGTGAGGTGTTGGTAGCATACCCAGAAAATGTAGAGCACAAAAGGTTGAAGCCACAACTGGTGGGACATCTAGGGAGGGGCCTCCAATGTCAAAGGAGAAGAGGCAGGGGAGGAGGAGACCAGGAGAAGGTGGTGTTCTGCATGCTAGGGAAGGAAGAAAGAAGCTGAAGACATGTCAAATGGACTGAAGATAAAAAGTAGTAGAAGGAAAGTGGCAAGCCAGACTGCAGCAGGGTCAGGTGTAAGTAGAAACAGAAAGAGTGGAGACTGTAGACCATTCCCACTAGGAGCAGGCTGTCAGGGTATCATCAGCATCCCCAACAGCACAGCACAGAATGTATTGGTCTTTTCCCAAGAGGGTTACAAGTTCTTCTAGTGCAATGATATGTCTCTATAAAACCCCAGTGTCTGTTCTGAGGTTCCTTGAGCACAGGCCCTCAGTAACATCCTCATAAGGAACAGTGCCTGGACCGGTGGCTGAATAAGCACATGAGCAGACAGAGGAGCTGGAGGCAAGCTGATGCCCTCAGCAGGGATGCTCATGCTGCTGCAGCCAGGTAGGTAGAAACTGGAGGCTGTGGGCCAGGAGTGTTTCCTTCTATTAAGGCCAACAGGGCCAAATGAGACTCCAAACACCACGGGCCTCAGAGAGCTCACTTTTCAACCCAGCTCTGCTAAAGCTAGTCTCAGCTGTGTTCTACTGTTGAAAACTCTCCTTCTACAGCACATTAACCTTTCCCAGTCCTGCTTGTCTTCTTGATTTCACTCGTAAAATCCTGTCTCCTATCTTTCCTTTCTCTTCATGTTTTTGTCTTCCATTACTCCTACTTTGCAGAAATATTATTTATCATCAACACTGCTCCGGTTTCTCTGCTGATATTTTGGCATATGGCATGCATTAAAGTTAATTTATTTTCAATTTATAAAACTGCACCCTTTGTGATAATATTGCCTTAGGGTATACATACACAATACAAAACATTTACTTAAGACATCTAAAACAGAATAGTAGCTGGAAGAAATATCTATTAAAATACCAACTGTGAAGTGACAGTTTTTAAGTATCTGTTTTACCCTCTGTCTTGAAAGATGAGTACACAAAGGGCTGTGCCTACTGCGGGGTGTAGAGTTCCAAAGATGAGATACCTCTGGACAAAGTACTCAGGGGCTTCCATCTCCCCACAGGACCGTAAACTCCCAGGAGGAGGATTCAGTGTGGGTTTTAGCTTTGTGAGCAAGGCCACCAAGAGGAAGGACTGCCAAGAAAATGAAAATTATTATTTAGGGAATAACAACTAGAGTCCAAATTCTGGATGTGAACTCTGAAATCAAAGGGAATCAAGTACAGAAAAAGCTTCACTATGAAACCAGCAGCAACTCATCGCTAGGGGTTTCCACTGGCAGCTTTTATGCACCCATTTGGCAGGACACCAGAAAATGCCAGTCTCTTACGTAAAGAAGCCCATCCAAAGACTCAGAGGGAGGTGGAGGCAGAGCAGGCGATCTGCCCAAAACAATGTGGAACATGAGGAAGAGTGCTGGCAATGAGAATCAGGCGTAAAGCTGACTCCACAGCAGCTGTGTGATTTTAGGTTTGTTACTTCAGTTCTATGAGATGCTTCCTTGTTTGCAAAATGGGAGAAATCAAAAGTTCCTGCTTCAGAGTTTTTATGATGGTTAAATGAAACAATGCAAGAAAGAGCCTAGTATGTGTCCCAAGGAAAATGCTTACATTTAAAAAAAGGTCTTAATATTATTATCGTACTTGTAAAATGGACCAATACCTATTTAATGGTGGTTCTGCATTATATAAGATAATGCATAATAAAGTTCCTAACATATAGTGCTTGTCACACAGCATGTGTCCAATCGATGTTCATTCACTCTAGAGTCACCTTTTCTTCTCCCTCCCCCAAACACTAGGAGATATGGGTGCATAAGGAAGAGATGTCTCTCAGGCAGTAAACAATCTCACAGGCAAGCAGATTTTCTCAGCATTATAATAGTTTTCATCACAATTTGAGCGATTCTTCCAATGCTTATGATCCCCAGAATCAGTGTAACAGCCTCAGTAGAGCCATTTCTGAAACTTCCCTCTCCAGCGGATTTAGTAATCAAAAGTATTGAAAACCTCTGCTGTAACACAATCTTAGCAGAATGTAAGCTCCATAAAAGCTAAAATTTGTCTAAGTTCTATTCCTCATTGTATCGTCAGTGCCTAGAACAGTGCCTGGTACACAGTAGAAACTCAGAAAATATTTGCTAATTGAATGACTATGACTCACAAGAATATGCTATATATCACTGTTTCCATCAAATAGTTGCTGTCCACAAAAACTAGAGAGAAGAAAATAGGCACTGCAAATAATTGGAAGCAAAATAATGATACATGACATTGGTCTGACTCAGGAATACTGGGGATTCTAACAGATGCCTTCATCTTCTTTAGCTAAGTCGTAAAATACTTCAACCTAAACAAGAAATTCCCAAACACTCCCAACTGCACTACTATTACCTAAATTTGTAAGTGCATTGCAGACTACAAAGCCATCACACACACATTCTCTCATTTATAATTTGCTAGCTTACTCACACGTTTCATTGGAGTTTCCACTACAGACAGGCAAAGCCAGTGGGAAATTAAAAAAAAATGAATATGACAGGATTTCTGCTCTTAAAGAACTGAAAATTTAACAGGCACCAGAGAATACTTCAAGGGCAAATTTGAAGGGCAAATGCCCAGTCTGTTTGTCTGCTCCACCCACACTTGACACAGGCGTTCTGCCTGCACCCCATGCTTTCTTTTATTCACATTGTTTGTCAGAGTCAGACAGTCATGATTCCAGAGATGCTCAAGTCCTGGGCACACAGTATGCTGACTTCTAATCCTGCTATCCACAGTTCCCATTCTCTTACACATGGTAAAGACTCTGAGAATAGGAAATAAATCAACCAGATTCTCTTTTCTTAGGTTCCAATATTCTGAGCACATTTCTCTTCAGGCTGGCAAATGAAAATATAAACGAACTGCAAAATGAAAACATGCTGCACAGAGAGGTAATAACTCTTTTCTCCACTCTTAAAGAAGAAAAAATGGCGGACACAATAAAAATAAACACGGGATTCCTTCTTATTCCCCAGGGTTAGAAAGATGTAGGGAAACAATTCCCTGTGATAATAATTACATGCCTGAAGTATATGAAGCTTTTCAAGTGACTGTGGATTAAAGTTAATTACTATGGAAATAATATTATTGCCAGAAGATGACTATATGATAATAGTAGATGTTATAAAATAAGAAGTAGTTTTGCACGCCAGTCATTTTTAATTTATTAAAACAAAGAGGCATATTTTTCCATACATTATCTTACACACTGGTTCTTCTGGTCTTTGAAAACTGTTGGTGAAACAGATGGTAGCATCTTAATGAAACAACACATCTACAACCACTACAGGAGCAGACATTTTCAATGACATGGACCTTTCTTCTTCTCATACCAGAGGAAGATGATTTCTTAATATTTGGGGTAATTTTTCCATATGTTTTTTATCTTTTTAAAGGGAAATAAAATTATTTATAAGAAAATACATTTCTAATACATCTTGCTTCTTGAATTTCACCTGTAGATGGTCCCCAAGTTACAATGGTTCAACCTGGGATTTTTTTTACTTTATGATGGTGTGAAAGCAATACACATTCAATAGAAATCATACTTTGAGCACCCAATTATTCTGAGAGTTTTTCACTCTCAGTATAGTGTTCAACAAATTACATGAAATAACCAACACTTTATTATAAAATAGGCTTTGTGTTAGATGATAGTCCCCATATGTAGGCTAATGGAAGTGTCCTGAGCACATTTAGGGTTGCTAGCTAAGCTATGAGGTTCGGTTGGTTAGGTGTACTGTGTTCAGTACATTTTCAACTTATGATGGTTTTACTGGAATGTAACCTCATCACAAGTTGAGGAGCATCTGTATTTCTTAAAAATTCCTTTTATATGACATTGATATTATAGAGCCCCTGCCCACTCCTGCCTTTCCCTTAGGAGACAGACCAGATCTGAAGATTTCAGGGGATAGAAGGACCAAAGGTAGAAGAGAGGCAGGGTTGGAGAAGGTGAAGAGAGATTCCTGTCTGAGGCACTTTGAGTTCAGCCGGAATTCACAAAGAAAACGGTTCCAAACCCTAGACCCTCACTGGTGGTGAGAAGTATTCTGTCCTAGCTCAGGATAGAGGACTGAGACCTGCAGATCCTATGTCCACCTAGCATGAGACACCAAGAGAACCACAGCAAAGGTGGCAACATGGACAGGCAGGTCAGTAGTGGCAGCATGCAAATATGGACACTGAAACACAAGACACAAAGAACCAGCCTGTGCGGACCATGGCTGTGGAATAAGAGGTGCCAGGATGAGCGTGGAGCCTTCAGTGCAAGGATGGTGGCAGCTGAGAGTTTAATTCTGAGACATGGATGGAGCTCATGGGCTAGGCCAGGCTGAGGGCCATCTGCAGCTCCTGCTAATGATGTCCCACAAACTCACAGAAGGTGGTTAGGAAAACTATCCTATTATTGTGTGACTATGTGTTAGCTCCAATATTGTCTACAGACATGTGACATTGACACTAATGACAAAGACATCATGCTAATTTCATACGCAGGAAGATCTTTTAAAAATATTTAAAGCCAGGCTTGGTGGCTCAGTCTGTCATTCCAGCACTTTGGGAGGCCAAGGTGAGTAGTCTGCCTGAGCCCACGGGTTGAAGACCTGCCCGGGCAACTTGGCATGACCTCATCTCTACAATAAATAAAAAATTAGCTGGGCATGGTAGAGTGCTCCTGTAGTTCTGGCTACTTGAAAGGCTGAGGCAGAAGGATTGCCAGAGCCCAGCATGTCAATGCTGGGGTGGCCGTGAGCATGCCACTGCACTCAAGCCTGGGTGACGGAGTGAGACTCCAACTCCAAAAAAAATTTTTTTTTTTTTTTAATAAGTAAAATTCTGGGGGAAAAATGGATATAAATTTGCTCTGAATCTAGTCTTTTCTGTGGGAATCCTCTGTATTCAGCTATGTGATGAGGAAGGACAACAAAGTTAGTGACTGAGTTGAACATGGCCACCTCTGGTAGCATCAACAACTCTTTGACCCCTATTTATTAAGCAGTTACCCACACACGGTGTTCACTCAATGTTTCTCCTATTTACAGTGTGCTATCACTGTGGAAACTCTACACCCATGGAGGATGACAGTCTAGTGAAAAGTGGCAAGAGTGATGGGGACATGCTATGGCGGGACTTTGCACAGATGTCTGGAACATGAGTGAGGGACTGTGATAAATATGATTCACATGTTCACCACAGACTTGTGCAGCGATTCACCTCCTGGCATCAATACTAGGGCGAATGTGGTGAGCAAAAGCATACCTGGTCCTTGACATCCTGGAGCCTGCAGTCAGACTGCAGGGAAACATGACTTAGGAAAGTACAAAGTGCTGTAAGTGTTGCTATGGTGATGTGTGCTTACAGGACTGGAAAGTGGCTTCCTAGGGTCTAGGCGAGAGAGCGATGAGGGAAGACCTTCAAGACAGAGGGACAGAGAGGGTACAAGGAAGCAGAACATTAATGGAGGTCAAGAAACAACAGTGTGACAACAGCATCCCCAAGTGTAAGGTGACATGGGGCTAAAGAGGCAGGGAAATGTAGGCCATGGTAAGGCTTTGAACTTTATCCCAAGAGCAACGAGAGGCAACTATAGTTTTTTTTCCCCTTTCTTCCCTTTATAAAACAATTTTTAGAAAGGGAGCAGGGTGGGGTTGGGAGGTTTTAGAGAGCTTATCCGGAGTTTACCTGTTAGCTGAATTTTGAAGGATGAATAAAAATTTCCTCTAAGAAGGGAGAGAGATGTGTTCCGAACACAGGAATCATTATGGCATCATATGAAGGCCTAAAGCTACATGGCACATTAAGAAAAAGCAAAAATTCTGATATGGCTAAAGTGAAGAATATAGGAAGTGAAGAAGATAGGAAGAGAAGAGGCAGAATAAGAGTGGAACGTGAAGAATGAATTTTATTCCAAAAGCCTACGGAGCCACTGGCACATGTGAAACAAGGGACAGAGTACCTGGGAGAAAGTACAGTTTCTGGAGTCAAGTCAAATATTTGGGTTCAGCTCTTTGTTTTTCTCCTTACAAGGTCTTTAGTTTGGAGAAGCGACTGAACTTGCTCCTCCCAGAAATCACTCGACTACCACTCTCAGACCAGTGCCCAGAACACAGCTCAGTAAGCTGTGACTGCATTTTAGAAACATCATGGTGAGGAGGGAAGAGTGCAGAGGAGACTGACAGTAGTAAAGGGACACAATTGTCCAGATGAGAAGTCATGATGAGATGGGCTAAGGTAGTGAGGGTGAAAAGGAGGGGATGAGACTAAGGTGTCCAGGCACCACGTGGAGAAGCTGGGGCTAAGAAGAAGATTTGGACAAATGCTCAGGTCCCAGCTTTGCCAGGGCAGGTCTGGAGGAGGTGTGAGGTTCTTATGCACCTCTAAAGGGGACTCATCTGAGGCAGGTGATTATGCATCTGGTGCTTGGGAGAGGAACCTGGGCTGGAAACAGAGACCTGGGGGTAAACACAGATCTGGTAACTGAAACCATGGATATGACAAAACTACTGGGAAAATATGAAGAGAGACGAGTGAGGGACCAACCAAAGAGACCTGAGAGTATGGACATATCTTTCGGTATATCAAAAAGTGAAAAGCCCTTCAGATATGGAAAAGGAGAAGTGCCTAAACCAGGTGCTGAGACTGACCATTGTAATCAGGACTCTGGGGCCTAGCATGGGCAGAACCTATGAGCAGCATCTCTTCCAGAAGGCTGCCTGATCAGGGTCTGCTTTGGTTTGGTTACATCTCTACTGGGGATTTCCTTCCTTTGGAGTTTCAAGTTTGGGGCTAAAGTATAAAAGTTGCCTCTGAAGGCTGTACTCATTATGTCAACATCCCCACAAAAGCAGAGGCCAGCACAGTGCTGGAAGCTTTTTATCCTTAGTCTGAGGAGAAAGGAAACAACCCTAAATTCTAGTAAACAGTGAGTGCTCAATCAAGATTTGTTGAATGAATAAGAAACTGGATGGGACAGAGGATCAATGACTGTAGCTGCAGGGAACTATTTTCTCACTTAATTTAGCATTTGGTTTACTCAAGGGCAAAGGGGATTTAGTAAAGAGATGCTTCTGACTACTGTAGTGATTTCTGGTTAAAACAGTTTTACTCTTAGGAATCGGATGTTGGAGGTAATTATATAGAGAAAATATCTGTATGGATGGGCAGAAAGAAATACATGCAGTCGTTAAAATAAATAAGTATATTATAGAGTAAAATTCATAACTATAGTGAATTGATCATATAAGTTAACTTTGGATAAACTAGGCCAGGAGTGGGTATTAAAACTCTTTCAGAAAATTACTCTAGGAGCAAAATAATAAATATAAGGCTAATAGATGCATTAATGATGTCTAATGAGGGTAGCAGCCATCCATTAAGTGAAACAAATAATTACTGAGAACAGATACAATCAGTTGAGCATTGACAAACATTAACAGACAAATTAGTAACAATATAAAAGGATACATCATAATTGCATAAAGAAAAGAGGGATAAGCAGATTGAGTGCTGCAGATTAATACTCAGATCCAGATAGATGCTGAAGTGTCTAGATGCTTGCACGAATCTATTATCACTGCACAGAGATACTCATAGAAAACATCTTCCCCATACCAAGGCACTGTCCTCTACACCTGATATTTCATTAGGAGTGATTTTTCTTCTTCGACTTATATTCTCTTACTCTTAAGTATTCCAACATATTCCACAAACACTAAGACTAACTAATTCTATTCATCAACATACCTCAAAACCAGCTCCCTTCTCCCCATTACCACCACCACCATTGCTCCAGTTAGGCCTTCATCAACATTTGAATACAATAAACCAACGCAAGGACTTCCCCAATTGGCTTCCATGTCTTCAGTCTCTTTCCGTTTGGGATGAACTAGCTAAAAGGTGTATCTGCAATCTGCTTAAAACAGATGAATGGCTCTTCACTGCCTGGGACCACATTCCAGCATTTTAGCATGGCCTACAAGACTCTCTACGATTGATGGTCCCACCTATCTTATCACCCTCACTTTTACTATGTGCATCAGTAACACCAAACTTCTGGTAGTTCCTTACATACTACACCAACTACACAGCTGTTTTTTTTTGGTTTGTTTTGTTTTTTCTTGTATTTGCCCCCTATGGTCCTACGTCCCTTCTCTAGCTAATCCCTACTAGTCCTGTACAACGCAGGTCAGTCATTGTTGCTTTCTTAACCTAAAAAAAACCCCTTTCAGATTAGGCTATGTTGTGGCTCCTATCTGCTCACATAATATCCTGTTTATTTCTCTATCAGTACACTGCCATTATGCTGTGAAATTTTCAGTGAATGTATTAGTCTATGCACTGAACTACAAACTCCTCTTGGGCAAAGTTTATGTTTTGTTTATCTCTGCATCCCCAGCAGGGAGCAGAGTCTGGTACATGACAGGTACCCAATAAATGTTGGCTGAATGATGAATCAAACAAACATTGTATCAAAGCTGCATATTACAGTGATGGAGTTCTTTGGGCTGATGATAATACCTACTAAAATAGTTAACAAGTTTAACTGAGTTGGTTAAATGGCTGTTAGCTATGATGACTTTCAGATCTGGCAGTTGAACTATTAGTTTAAGAGATAACTATGTAGCAACTGAAACGCTTGCATCTGCTGAAATACAGAAGTGATTTTGGACCACCTATTAGAATACTAAACATTCTGCTAGAAAAGTTTTGCAACTCTGGGATTCTCAATTTATAGATGACACACAGAAGTAAATGATTTATACCAATCAAAAACCTACTGACCTAAAATTTGAACCATCTCTTAACTTAAAGGCCAGAAAACTTTCTAAGTCAAGACTGCCTCACTCATGATGCTCATTCATGATACTGAATACAATATATAAGGCAAATTAGTTAAGGAGTCACAATTTCAGGGAAAAGAAGGCAAATAAGGAGAAAATTCTAAAGTCAAGTCTTGGAGATGTTTGCTTTCCTTTTTTTTTTTGAGTTGGAGTCTCACTCTGTCGCCCAGACTAGAGTGCAGTGGTACATGACCATCTTGACTTTCACCACCCTACTCTCTTTGCTTGTTCTCGTCTCGTTTTTTAGACACTATAGTAGTTATCCAAGGCTACATGGGAATTTCTGAGACCTTTCAGGAGATCCTTCAGGAAAAGTACTTTCATAAGTACCAAGAAGACGTTTCCCTTTCTCATTCTCTTTCGGAGTATACAGTGGAATTTATTAGA
This sequence comes from Carlito syrichta, assembly GCF_000164805.1. Lineage (NCBI taxonomy): Eukaryota > Metazoa > Chordata > Mammalia > Primates > Tarsiidae > Carlito > Carlito syrichta. Next base: position 45,954 of record NW_007254204.1, on the reverse strand, counting down.
TAAGTTAACATGTGAGCTGGCAAAAAATCTTAGGTAGAAACAAATATAAGCATCCAGCCATCTTCTATTAAACTGAACATTAAAGAGATCTGTAAGATGTCAAACAATATCACTCTTCTGATTTTTTGGGGGGAAAATAATTATTCTTCGTAAAAATGTTGTGTATATTAACATGTAATAGATTAAATCATTTAAAATAGGTGTTTTAAAAAGGTTTTGGTTTTAATTTCCAATATGATAAATATAGATTAACTATTCTCCACATAAACAAAATGTTCTTCAGGTGCTCAGCAACATTTAAAAATGTAAAAGGGTCCTGAGATCACTAAGCTTGAGAATCATGTACTTTTTTGTTGTTGTTGTTGGAGTCTCACTCTGTCGCCCAGACTAAGTGCAGTGGCATGCTCCCGGCCACCGCAGCCTCGACCTGCTGGGCTCCGGCGATCCTTCTGCCTCAGCCTTCCAAGTAGCTGGAACTACAGGCGCGCGCTACCACATCCGGCTAATTTTTTGATTTATTGTAGAGATGAGGTCTCGCCAAGTTGCCCAGGCGGGTCTCGAACCCGCGGGCTCAGGCAATTCACTTACCTCAGCCTCTCAAAGCATGGGATTACAGGCTGAACCACCAAACCCGGCTTGGAGAATCATGTTCTTACACTGTGTCTTCTTGGCCTCCAAAGGAGGCTCCCCTTTGTCCCACCCCTTCAATTTTGATGTTCCCTAGAGTCACATCCTTAAACTACTAATGTTCTCATCTAAATAGGATTTTCCAATCTTGGCATGACTGACTTTTCAGGTCACGAATTCTTTGTTAATGGGGGATGCTCCATGTATCCCTGGCCTCCAACTGTCAGATACCAGTAGCATTCCTATCCAAGTTGTAACAACCAAAAATTTCTCCAGATATTGCCAAATAAAATCATCCCAGGATGACAACCACTAAACTAAATATTCTTCTTGGAGATTTCATGATATCAAGATTTTAACTCCATTTATGATAATTTTACTTACTGAGTGCTTATTTGACAAGAGCTTGATGTGTATTTATTTAGTTATTTTTAGTATATTTATTTTTTAGATGGGGTCTCACTGTAGTCCAGGCTGGAGTGCAGTGGTGTGATCGTAGCCTGGAACTCCTGGGCTTCCTGCCTCAGCCTCTGGAATAGATGGAACTACAAGCCACTATGTCTGGCTATGTCTTGCTATTGGCTGCCTACGAGTCCATGTTACTCAGTATGGCCCATGGACCCTGGAAAAGGTGGCCTTTTCCAATCTCAGTCTCATCCTCTGAATCCCACTTAACTCTTTCCAGCAATGCTCTACTGTTTTTCACTGCTTGAGCATAATAGGCTGCTTCATGTCTTTGATTCAATGTCACCTTTTGGGAAACCCTTCTTGATTCTACCCTGTGCATACTTCTTTGATAGTTACTCTTTATAAAAATGTGATGTTAGCATGTATTAGATTTATTAATTCATTTATAAATAGGTGTCACAGCATGCAGCACAGTCTGTGAAAACTGCTTTTATTTCTTTGTACCACATAGTCTGTGAAGCCATTGATGGAAAGTGCCTCTCTGAGTTCAAAACTCTCATGTTTCTATCTCCAGGGCTTGGGATAGCACTTGGCTAAGTAGGGTTCAGTTTTTTAGAAGTACTGAGGTAAAAGAACACATATAATCGGGACCTGTTAAAACAGGCGTAGGGATGAGAATGGGAGCTGTGGGATGGGGAGAACCAGAAAACCTTGTTTAGAGGTTGTGACAGAGCTGAATCTTGAAGGAAGAGGAACTCTAGATAGGGGTGGTGAAGAGCATGCCAGATAGAACAGTACTTGCAAAGGCCTAGAGACCAAAGAGGACATGGCACATTTCAGAAACTGCAAATGATTATGACAGAGGGCTGGATGCATGTGTGGGACTTGCTGGGTTGAGACTGGAGAAGCAGACAGGGGTCATGCTATTAAGATGTGGCGCCTCTCTCTCTGCCTCTCTCTCTCTCTCTCTCTCTCTCTCTCTGTCTTTCAAGAGAATTCCAAAATATTTATTTCACCACTACAATTACTTTAGGCATCACAATTTTCAGGTTGCTTAACATCTGCACTAGTCTACTTTTGATTACTTATACAGCACTAGCTGTGTGACTTTCGATTGGTAACAATTTCTCTGTGCCTCAGTTGCCTTACTGGGTCATAAAAATAGCAACTAACTCAGAAGGTTATCAAAATCAATGTAGTAACAGATGTAAAGAATATAAAACAGTAGTGGCAGACAGAATTGATTAATGGGTATTGTTCACTATTGATCTGCCATTAGTAACCAAGAGCTACTGAGATTAGAGAAGAGGGAAGCAGATATCCTTGAAATTCCCAAGATTTAGCCTTAATATAAAAGAACATATTTTATAACACGTAAATTTATTATCTTGGGAGATGATACTGGCAGAAATCTCAGGTTTTAGGTCCATGATTTCAGGCAACAGTGTAAAATGATTACCAGATTCCTTTGGATAATACATTTATGTGAAAATAATAAATTTAGCTTAAAAGCATACACTCAAAAACAATTTGACCAATTATTTTCTAAATGCATGTCCTCTTACAGTTGCTTGCTCATATTAAAATTCATTTCCAATTTCCTGCCTACCAGGTACAGCCTTGCATGATGTTCCTGCAATGATTCCTGTTGAATTGGCATTTATTCGCTTGAAAAAACTTGGATCTCATTTGCTTACAAATCATTTCCAAATGGAATTTTAGAAATGGAAAAATCCTTAGAGACTGTCTAGTCCAATAGCCTAATTTTAGAAACAGGAAAGCTAAAATAGAGATTCAGTGACCAGTCCAAGTTATATTCTCCAAGGGAACTTTCCCACAATGTGCTCTCAAATATACCCTCTCCCTGACATTGATTCTTCAGTGTGTGAACCATGTGCTGATTCCCAGTCCTTTTTTATTCTGAGTAAGTTTAAATGACAAAATAGCTTCTTCCAGATGGTGGTAAAAATGACTAGTTTCTACTTATTTACTAGCATTTTGTGCATTCCCTCAACAGACTTGCTTAAGTACTTGATGCTAGGTATTGGATTAATTTTTGTTAAATATCCACCAGTCTGCCTCCTGTTTACATTGTTTACCTTCCAAAGCCAAAGTCATTAGGTAAAATCATGCTTTCCTATGAGATGTTTCTTTTAGCCACTTGACTGGACGGATATGGCCTTATTTATATGACCTTGATGCTGTTCTCAAATTTATAAGATGAATACATCTTCTAGGTAGGTTTCTAAAAAATTTACAGTCACTGCTTGAGAGGCTGAGAGTTCCTGTCATCTGGCAAGGTTGTACAGGGCCTACCCATCACAGTGCCTGTCAGCTCACACCTAGTAGAGGGGAGCCTATCTATACAGGTTTGTTTCAGATATAGGTTCTGCTCCTATGACACCCAATCCACAGAACAGTCAATCACTTAAGTGAGGTCGGGTGTAAAGAGATGAGCTGGTCCAATCAGGTTCTTGTTCTCGGGAATATGACTCAGACTCACAGGGGATGAGGTAGTTAGTAAACACACCAAATCTGAAAGAATGCAGATAAAGAATCCATAACATATATAAAATAATGATGGGTCAGAGGTTATAAGGAAGCAGAAACTATGTGACAGCAGAGGCTTTGAATTAGAAAAAAGATACATAAAAAGAGTAGGAATAAGGGACTCATAAGTAAACAAGGGAATGGAGCGGGCACGGAAAAACTGAGCGTGCTATACTAAAGACGTAAGAGTTTAGACTCTCCTTGTCCTACTGTTAAGAACACATAAGCGGGATCCCTGCCTGGTGAGCCAGGATAAACTAACATTTCAACTCCTGACAGCATCTTAAACCCTTTTTTCCATTTACCAGTACTTGTGTACCCACTGTATCCTAAGTACAATGGATTGGACTCTGGCAACCAAAAGAACTAAGATACCTCCGAAATAAAAGGGAGGGCTAGAGCGAGCCTTAAGATGTGTGGCCATGTGCTACCGACCGGCCACTTCCACTCTCAACTCTTCAGATTCTCAAGGGAAGTTTTATATATGCAACACACTGGCCCTAACTTCACCCCTTGCTGATTTCCATTCTTCTTCTTCTTTTTTAACCGCAGAAACATGACACTAATCAGGCTTCTAGAGCACGATCTAAAGTATCCGTCTTGGGGGGGGGGGGGAAACGTCACAAGATTTGATCGCCCTCCCTACGACAAAGAGGGACAAGCGAAGCCCACTGCTCCTCCTGCTTCAGAGAGTCACACCTGTGGGCAGGAGCACGCTTTTCGGTGGCGAGTCCCAGTCACTATCCTGAGGCCGCCGGCCCAGGACGGTGGCTCCCCATCCCTCCTGGCCCCGCCGCCCGCCGGGTCACCTGTAGTTGTATGCGCTGAAACGCTTGCTCTCTCTCAGCATCGCCCGGTACAGATCTAACACTCGTGCGCGGCTGGAGGCTGCCATTTTGGAAATCAAAAAAAATAAATAAATACAGAAACACACGGGGCCTCTTGGCGGAGGTCCCGAGTTTAACCCGACCCGCAAAACTTCAGCCTAACCAAAAACCATGAACGAAATCAAATAAAGATGCGGCCTTGCGAGCGGGGCGGGCCTCGGCCTAGGTACGCATGCGGCGGACGGCGCCCGG
>NW_007254204.1:1825-41259 GCF_000164805.1 Carlito syrichta | reverse complement strand
GGCGCAGGGAGGGCGGCGCTGGGCTCAGCCGCCGCTCCGCGCGGCGCGAAGGCCGGGGAGACCGAAGGACGGACCCCTGCGCTACGAGCCGCACTACGAGCCACGCTCCTCGGGGACTGAGGTCGTGCAGCCCCGTCACGGAACGCCTTGGCGAGCGAGCCGGAGTTCCGACGGAGACATTTCTGTCTTGGGGCGCAGTGCCCCATCGCACCTCCGCGAGGCCGCGTTGCCCGGGTTACCGACCCCTTGCAGAGTCGAGGCCCCGCCTCCGGTCGTCAAGGCCACGCCTCCACGGCCTGAGGCCGCCCTCGACACTGCCTGAGAGGTCGTGGAGGAATCAGAGGGTGGCTTTCTTCGGCCTAGCCCCGTCGGCAGGTCGAGGACTTCGGGGTGATTTGCGGGACCTGGGGGCGCGGCCTGAGGGGTGTGGAAGTGGCGGATCCAGCGTTTCCAGGCACTCCGGCTCTGCTCCGGGCGACCCGCTTAGGGGCCTTCGGGACAGGGCCCGCTCGCTGTCAAGATGGCAGCGCCCGGAGTGCACGGGTACCTCTGAGGTGGGCGTTTAAGATCCTTGTCTGTGAGAGCGAGGGGCTTCCCGCGCTTCTGATTTTGAAACACCCCGGGTCTGGGTTTCCCGGGCGAGCGGAGGGTGAGTGCCGGCCTCGTTGCGGCGTGGGGGCGCGACGTGGACGATTGGTGTGGAAGCGGCTTACATTGGCCGTGGATTTTTTCCCCCCCTTTCCGGGTATGTCTGCTTTTGGGTCAAGAATCCCTACGGTTTTGTCGTCTAATAAATGCGTGAAAAAGGCAGGGCAACCTGGGCTGTAGACCTTGAGATTTATTGGGGACCTTTGGGGGTGTAGATACTCTGCAAGAAGCTGGGCAAGTTTCTCAGAAGACTTCAACTTTTAAAAATCACTTTGTTAAAGTGTTGGGTAAAGTTGCTTGTTGGTCCTTGAGCCTGGGACTGGGCGCAGGGAATCCTTAGCCAGTTCTAGCTACTGTGTTTGCAAAGCACGTCTCATTTTTGGAATCTTGTTTTATATTCAACGTTAGGAAGAGTCATACCTTTCTACCCCCAAACAGGGAGGAGTACCTTTGTACTTAAAACAAACAAACAAACAAACAAACAAACAAACAAATTTTCATTAACATCCGTGTCTGTCCCAATCACTGGGGTCACGGTTGTGTTCTCATCTGTTTTAGCATATGTTTTTAAAACGACACTTTTCTCTATATTGAAGCAAGTTGATATTTTCAGGAACTTTAAAGGCGGGAAACACTTCTCTGATCTCGCTATACCTATACCTTAGTATGCTTGCAACCTGGTGTCCTTGCATTCAAATATACTTATTGATCATGATACGGTGACACTTATAAAAAGGCATTAAAGATAAAATTTTACTAAAACCCGTTTAAGTCTCCTGTCCAGGAGGCTTTAAAATCTCATACATGTGTGAGTCTCAAAATAGATTTTCTTTTTTTAACAGAGTCGCAAAACTTCTATCATTTCCTGGTTGGTCTGGTCATCGGGCACATCCAACCCCAGGTTTATTGAAAGGGTTTTTAATATTTTGAGCTTTTCGTTTGGAATTTCTTAAAAGATGCAAAGACCAAAGGAAATGCACATTACTAGAGAGTAATATCTAGAGCTGTTTTCTCTTATAATACACTGTTGAGCGCTGATGATGTAAAATAAAAAAATGTGGCACCTGGGCACCGGAGAAAGCTACACTGTTATGCAATTTACTGACAGAGAAAAACAGGAAAATATGAACATTATTTTGGTTTGTTTAAAAACACGGGGGGTTGCATTGTTTTATTATAATTTGCTTTCATCTTGAAAGTGAAGTTGGAATAATTGTTGTATACAATTGTTTATGCCTAATCAAGAAATTTAATCATTAATGTATATGATCATTAATGTATATACAGTATGATGTATATAATGTAGCTAAATGACTCAACTTTGTTGTTATCAAATAAAACTTTTCCAAATATATATGTAAAGTTTAAATAGTTTGTTTGGGCAGCCTAGTTAGTTAGTTTAAATAGTTTGTTTGGGTAGCCTAGTTAGTTTAAATAGTTTGTTTGGATAGCCTAGTTAGTTGTATCTCTTAGTACAAGCAGTGGTTGAGCTTAGCAAAGTGTTAGCTTCCTAGCTAATTCTAAGCTAAGTCTTCATAAAAAATGCCTTATTGTTTTATTTGAAATGCTTTATCAGTGTGTTGGTTATCCTTCCCTTGAAAGACTAATAAAAAAAGTCACATTAGAAAGCTAAATCTCAGCCAGGCTCAGTAGCTTAGCCTGTAATCCCAGCACTTTGGGAAGCTGAGGTGAGTAGATTGCCTGAGCCGGCCTCGAGACCAGCCTGGGAAATTTGGTGAGAGCTTGTCTCTACAACAAATTAAAAAAATAGCTGGGCATGGTAATGCGCTCTTGTAGTTCCAGCTACTTGGAAGGCTGAGGTGGAAGGATCGCGGAACCCCGCAGGTCTATGCTGGGGTGGCTGTGAGTGTGCCACTGTACTCCAGCCTGGGTGACTGAGTGAGACTCCAACTCAAAAAAAAAAAAGGAAAGCTAAATCTCCATTATTGCACATCTTCACTGCAGATTTTAAACAATAACTCAATTTGAGATTGTAAATAAAATTGGGCCAGAGGCTCAGAATGGACCTTACTCATATGTCTTAATATGGGTCAGTTTTTTTTAGGTGATACTTATAAGCTAGGGGATACCACTTAGACCTCAAAATGTAACAATTTCTTTAGTATTTATCCAAAGTTATCAACTATATAGTTTTTTTACCTATGTAAAATCATGTATGACCATATATTAAAATTAGAGTTGTCAATGAATACTTCATGCTTTGTCAAGAGAAATTTCTTTAACTGCAGTAAGTTTAGCAGCAATTTACTGTCAGTAGGCTTAAATATTACAACGGTGTGTAAAGTAAATCTTGTATAGAAGAAGCAACTTGTGATATTATTTAGAAATCATTCTCCATACATGGATCTAAACATACATATTTTTCATTTGGTTATATTGGTCAGTCTAATAAATACCAAACTCATTTATACAGATGAACACACTGAAGCCCTTATTCTCATTCATTCATTGCTTCAACTTTATTGAACCATCTAAGTACTATACATTATGTAAGATGATATCGTTACAGTGATGAAAGTCCCTTACATCCAAGAAACCTAAAGGTGACTAGATAAACAAATAATAATTTATTTTTGACAGGTAATTCGATGGGGTAACATTACCAAATGCTAGAGGAGTACAGAGGAGGGATATTTAATCAGAACTTTGACCTATTTCTCTCATAGAAGGTATTTCTGAAATAAGTAGTAAGAGACAGATGAAAAATGTAAGTTAGAGATTGTGGTATATATTCCAAGCATGGAGGCATGAAGGAGCACGATCTATTTAGGGCACTCTTAAGTGTTTTGGTGTGGTAGGAGGTGGGAAAGGAGGGACCACAGAAGTGGTTACCCAGTACTAGCTTTATGTTGGTGATGCTTTCTCTCTGTTCAGAGTAATTTCTTCCCCTACACATTGATTTAGTCGTATACATCAAGGAAAACTTAACAGCTGAGCTGGAGACTAGTTATCCAGGTGTTGATAGGCTTTGTTTCAAACCATGATTTTGAATCCTATATTCCAGGAGCACTGAGATTTTATTTATTTATCAGTGCATTCAACAGATAGCTAACCAGGTTAGTAGTTCAAGTCACTGTTCTTGTGATGACTTGAGGGCTATAAATCAAATGCAGATCCTGTTTTCCAGGGGTTCATCATTTAAATGCATTTATATAATATTGAAACATGAGGTAGGAAATACTGAGTGCTTCTGGGAAAGGACTGGTGAAGTGTTTGTGGAGTCTCTGTGCAAGGAGAGGTCACTTCCACCCCTGATGCCTGGGCTATACCTCAGGCCAGCAGTCAGCAGGCCTGAGGCCCAGGCTTCAAGGAATTTTTTTTTTTTTTTTAATTCCCTGGGTATTGGATACAGTCAGGGTTGAGGAACATTGATATATAGGAATTAGGGACTTTCTGAAGGAGTTAGTTTTTATGTTGTGCTTCAGAGGACTTAAGTTTGAGCAGGGCCTTGAAGGATTTGGATGTGGGTGTGGTGGTAAGATGGCTACTGTAGGAGGACGATTTACCATTTAGCTTGGAAAGGGTAAAGGAGAGACCCTGAGTGAGGTCTGGGAAGAAATAATTCTGGCCTAGAGAACACTTGGGGAGGACCCTGGCCAGAGCTGTAGAGTGCATGAGGGTGAGAACGGGGAGGTCCAGTGCAAAGATCATCAGCTCCCCTGTATGTTAGGCACCAGATGAACTGAGTCCTTATGTGATCTCAGTTAATCTTAAGACTCAATTCATCCTGACACCATCTGATGGGAGAGCTGTTATCACAATTTAAGGAAAGGGAAGCTGAGAGGCTAGGTTATTTAGCCAGGATCATACAGCTAGGAAGAAACTAGGGTGGACACTGGCCCTGAATGTGATCTGTCTAGTTGTGATGCTACACTGCTTCACAGATGAGCTTCAGTGCCAGTTTTAGGAATTTGAAGTTTATTAATTTTTCTTGGATAACAGATAAATTTTAGTTATATTTGAGTTTTAATTTAGTTGGATTCTCACTTATTTGTAAAGCTAACTGGTTTGTATAGGAGATATTGTAAATATCCAGTATGTTGATTTTTATACTAGTTTTTTAGTCATTTAAGATAAATTTACATTTTTTTCTATTAACATCCCATTGAAAAGACAGTGCCTTTTTTAGGTTATCTATTTATGTGTGTATGAGAGATTTCCTCTTGGGGAATTCTCCGCAACTCACTTTTTTGTAGAAGTTCTTTTGCATATACTTATGAAAATCTGTTCTCTGTTTTGAGAAATTTAAAAAGCTATGATATGTTACAACTAGACATACTAGGTTCATTGATCAGAGACTAAGGTTTCCTTACTTCTGAGCAGCAACAATAAAATTGACAGTTGATTTTGTGTAAAGTATGTCATTGTCTCTGAGGATCTTTTTTTTTTTTTTTAACACGTTAATTCTTCTTATTCTCAAGGGAAGAAATCATCTTTTTCTACTATAAACTCTATAACCAACAAGAACCAATATGGGAGTTCTTTTACTCTGTTACTTGTGATAAAATTTTGTTACAGATCACTTTCATACTTTTTTTCTTGCTACTTATGAGGGATCACTATTTTAGGAATACTGTTTTCATATTGTCCAAATATTTCAGAATGATTTGTTAATTACATTAGCTACAGCTGGTGATAATGATAGCTATTATTTATGCAGAGTTTATTTTCACTTCTAGGAGCTTTGCCAGGCACTTTACCAGTATGGCAAATGTTAAGTTCTGATTGACTTTTTTGACTGGGAATAATAGCTGCTATCTCTTGTTTGTCCAGGCCAGTTGGTTGTTTAGAGGAAACACTAGGAATTGCAGTATTAACTCTTTATTTACAAAACACAGCCTATGTTTTGCTAATCACTAAAGAAGTACTAGGTCAGTGTCTTAAGGTTCTTTAGATATGCAGTACTGAGCTCTGTGACTTTAACTGATCTCTCAGAAGGATGATATACCTTTGATACTACACTGGAGACTGTTATTAACAATAGAAGCTAGAACCCAGCAGGTGGAGGCTGCAGTGGCTGGGAGTGGCCACTGCACTCCAGTCTGGACGACAGAGTGAGACGCCAACTCAAAAACAAAACAAAACAAAACAAAACAATAGAAACTATCAGAAAATTCATGATTCTTTGCCATTATAATGAATATTTTTACATGATTTAATATTTTATAACTTTTTAATTTAAGCATTTATTTGCAGAGCACAATTGAAGCAATTCAGCTTGGCAAACCTGTAATCTGTATCTGTAATTGTGAGCTTGAGTTAACCAATAATATTTGAGAGTAATAAAAGCCTGCCTTATGTGAAATGGATTGCAGTAATATTGGCAGACAGTAAAACAGAGTTAGTTCCAATTAATGAGGATGTGGGGTTTTTTTTGAGAATTATCTTCTTAACAATTCCTAGAATTCTGCAGTGCAGAGGAAAGTAAAATGGAGAAATTGTGAAATAGAAGAAAGCAGGCAGCATACTTTCTTCCCTCTTTTGTGACATTTTGAGTAAGAACATTATCTATTTCAAATATTTGAGCATGTTGAGACAAGAATATGTACCCAAGCATTTATGACTTTAATCCCTGTTATGAATCCCATTCACACCTTTGGCTTCTGGGTACCGTGAGAGTTGGACATGATGGTAATTACGGTGCAGCATTCATTTGTAGAGCCTCATTCTTCAAAAAATTTCCAAGTAAGCTGTTCCAGATTAACACATTTTAGGACTTAAGTGCAGTACACCAGAACTGGCCAAGCTGTCTGGATGTCCCTATGTTAGAACCTTTTAGATGAGATTCCATGGGTGCTGAGTTACAGTGTTTCCTAAAACTCCTTTTCTGTGGTCTTGAAAGCTATTTGAAAGTGAAATGTCCAGCTGGGCGTGGTGGCTCAAACCTGTAATCCCAGCACTTTGGGAGGGGGAGGTGAGGGGATTGCTTGAGCCCATGGGTTCGAGAACAGCCTGGGCACCTTGGCAAGACCTCATCTCTACAATAAATTAAAAAAATTAGCTGGATGTGGTAGCGTGTGCCTGTAGTTCCAGCTACTTGGAAGGCTGAGGCGGAAGGATCGCCTGAGCCCAGCAGGTCGCCATTGGGGTGGCCATGAGCGTGTCACTGCATTCCAGTCTGGGTGACGGAGTAAGACTTCAATTGAAAAAAAAAAGAAAAGAACAAAAAAAAAGTTCATTATAGTACTGGTTCCTCAAGTGTATTCTTTAGATTTATGTGAATTAATGTTATCACATTATAGACAGTAATTTCTATTTTACCCTTTCCCCAAAACCCTGCTGTACTTTTAGGATACAGTCTAAACTTCTTAACAGTTTATAAGACCTTGAGGAGTGTGGCCTCTACCCACTTCTTCTGTTCCATATCATACCTTATTCTTTTTCACCTGCTGTTTTTTAGTTCTTTATTACTTACCTCTTTCTCATCTACCCTGGAAGCTTTTGGAAATGCTGATCCAGCTGCCTGGAATGCCCTTCTTTCCCTTCTTCAGATCTCAGTTTGAGATACTTTCCAAAGGTACCTTCTCTGGTGTGAGTAAATCTTCCTCTTTTAAGCTCCCTAAGCATTGTGAATTGTTCTTCAGCTGAGAGTGACTGCAGTTGCAAATAACAGGGAACCGAAGTCAAATTAATTTAAACCAACATAGTGGCTTTATTTTCTCCTGTGTCTTGAGAGTTCGGAAACCAGATGGGCTTCAGGGTTAATTGGTTTGAGTGATGTTGCCAGAGACCTGGTTTAGCCTTTTTCTCTACTTTGTCTTCTCCAATGTCAACTTCATTCTCAGGCTGACACCCTCTCTTGCATGAGAAAAGCAACCAAAATTCTGGGGTTCTCACTTCCAGAACCTCAGAGGAATAAGAGAGCTTCTGGACTGTGAGTGCTCAGCGGTCCTTTCTCTTCATCTCAGAGGCCCTCACTGAGTCATGTGTTCATTCATCTCTGACCACCTGTGGCTTGGGAGAAGTTATGATTCTTTTAGGCTTGAGCCACTTACTTAACTCCTAGAGGCAAGGGTGAGGCAGGTGTCCCCCTCAAAGTAAATAGGCAGTAAAAGTTACGTGATGGATATATAGCTATGGGGAACACACAGTGAAACTGAGGTAGTTACCAAAAGAAGAGGAAAGTATTTTTTGTAAAAGAAGGTCACTGGAGCAGTCTTGCCAGAGTTATGTGCTTGTTTGTTTGATTGGTATTTTTCTGTGATAGTAGACTGTGTATGAGAACAGAGACTGCATCTGTTTTTGATTACCACTGTATTTCCAACACTTTGTGTAGAGCCTTGCACATAGTAAATGATCAGTAAATATCAACAGTTGAATGGATGAATCAATCATATCAACTCCAAATACAGTAGTGCAACTTACCCTTGGTTTTGCTTTCCGTGGTTTCAGTAACCCACCGTCAGCTGTAGTCTGAAAATACTAAATGAAAACTTCCAGAAGCAAGCAATTTATATATTTTAAATTGCATGCCATTCTGAGTAGTGGGATGAAATCTCCTGTCTGAGATGTGAATTCTCCCTTTATTCAGAGTCTCTGTGCTATATATTTGCTACCTGCTCCTAAGTCACTCAGCCACCATCTCAGTTATAAGATTGACAGATAACAAGAAGAAGGAGAAGGGTGATAAAATAAGAGATTTTTGAGAGGCACAGAGAGAGAGAGAGAGAGAGAGAGAGAGACCCCACTTATATAAATTTTATTATAGCATTTACTATAATTATTCTATGTTATTTTTTTGTTGAATTAATGATGAGTTTAGGCCAGGCTCGGTGGCTCAGCCTGTAATCCCACGCTTTGGGAGGCCGAGGTGAGTGGATTGCCTGAACCTGTGGGTTCGAGACCCGCCTGGGCAACTTGGCAAGACCTCATCTCTACAGTAAATCAAAAAATTAGCCGGGCGTGGTAGTGCATGCCTGTAGTTCCAGCTACTTGGAAGACTGAGAGGAAGGATCGCCGGAGCTCAGCAGGTTGAGGTTGGTAGCCAGCTCGTGCCACTGCACTCCACTGCACTCCAGTCTGGGTGACAAAGGAACGTGCCACTGCACTCCAGTCTGGGTGACAAAGTGAGACTTCAACTCAAAAAAAAAGAATGAGTGATGAGTTTGTATTGTGATACTTTAAAAAAATATAGTAACTACCGTCTTATGCAGATACAATATCAGAAACAATTGTATGATTAAATCAAGGAGAAAATACAGTCAGAGCAGGCAGAAAAACTTCAATATAATATTTCTGCAATTATATAGGCAGTAGGAGAAATTCAAAAGAATAAAAAAATTAAGATGATAATAGTTTCATTTTTCTTGTTTCAGATTCTTTATTTTTATTGATATGTAATAGATGTACATATTTTGAGGGTTTCATGATAATTGTGTACATTTATATATTACATAAGGATCAAATCAGTGGCATTGGGATATCATCACGTTAAATATTCGTCTTTATCCTAGAAGCATTCAAATTATTCTCTTCTCCCAATTAAAAAATATATAATAGATCATTGTACCTCTTTCTCTCTCTACTTTATAAACTATATTTTCTAATCTAAAAAGAATATATATATTTATAATAGATCATTGTAAAATATAGTCTCCTTACTGATTTGTCAGTCACTATGTCTTATTTTTTCTATTAAACTATATTTGTGGCCATTGATCAACCTCTCTGCATGCCTCCCTACTACCCTTCTCCATCTCTGGTACCACTAGTCAATTCACTATCTTTGTGAGATCCACATTTTTAGCTTCTAAATCAGTGAGAACATTCAATATTTGTCTTTCTATGCTTTATTTATTTCACTTAACACAATGACTTCCAGTTCTATCTGTGTTGGTGCAAATTATTTTCTATGTCTGAATAATATCCTGTTGTGTATATATTTCATTCTTTTCTATAGTTGAATAATATTCCACTGTCTATGTTATTCTATAGTTGAATAATATCCCACATCTTCCTTACCCATTTATCTATTGATGAATATTTGAGTTAATTCCATATTTTGGCTATTGTGAAAAGTGCTGCAATAAACGTGGGAGTGCAGATATCTCTTTGACATATTGATTTCCTTTATGTAAATGTGTGATTGGCATTGGGTAAATATCCAGCAGTGGAACTGCTGGATCATGTGGTAGTTCTGTTTGTAGTTTTTTGAGGAAACTCCTTACAGTTTTTCATATTGGCTGTACTAATTTACATTCACACCAAACAGTGTAGGAGGAGCCCCCTTTCTCCTCATTCTTACCAGCATTCATTATTTCCTTCTTGATAAAAACCATTTTAACTGGGGTGAAATGACCTCACTGTGGTTTTGATTTGTGTTTCTCTTATTATTTGTGATGTTGAGCATTTTTTCATATGCTTTTTGGTCATTTGTATGTCTTCATTTGAGAAATGTCTATCCAGGTGTTTTGTCCATTTTTAATGTATGGATTTAGTTATTTTGAAATAGAGTTTTTCTCTGTTGCCCAGACTGGAATGCAGTGACAGGATCATAGCTCACTACAACCTTGATATTTTGGGCTCAGATGATCCTTCTGTCTCAGCTTCCTGAGTAGCTGGGAATACAAGTGTGTGCCACCATAGCTGGCTAATTTATTTTTATTATTTTTGTTTTTGTAGACACAAGGTCTTACTATGTTGTCTAGGCTGGTTGTTAACTCCTAGGCTCAAGGAATCCTCTTGCCTTGACCTCCCAAAGTGTTGGGATTACAGGTGTGAACTGCTGTGTATACCCCTGCCCATTTAAAAATTATGTTATTATTATTTTTTTTTGTTGAGTTGTTTGAGCTTTTTATATATTCTGGTTATTAGTCCCTTGTCAGATGGATAGTTTGCAAATATTTTCTCCCATTCTGTGGGAGATTCTAAGTTGTCTTTTCACTTTGTTGATTGTTTCCTTTGCTGTATAGATGCCTTTTAGCTTGATATAATCTCATTTGTCTATTTTTGCTTTGGTTACCTGTGCTTTTGAGATCTTGCACAGAAAATTGTTGCCCAGACCAATATCCTATAGCATTTCCCTAGTGGTTTCTTCTACTAGTTTTGTAGTTTCAGGTCTTAGGTTTAAATCTTTAATCCATTTTTTATTTGATTTTTGTCTATGGTAAGTGATAGGTGTCTAGCACCATTTATTAAAGACTGTCCTTTCCCCATTTTATGTTCTTGGCACCTTTGTCACAAATGAGTTAGCTGTAAATGTGTGGATTTATATCTGGGCTTTCTATTTTATTACTGGTTATTGTTGTTAATCTCATACTGTACCTAACTTGTAGAGTAACTTTATCATAGGCATATATGTATAGGAAAAAACATAGAATATAGTATTTAGGGTTTCATACTCTCCAGGGTTTCAGGCATCCCCTGTGGTCTTGGAATGTATCCTCCACAGATGAGGGGGCACTACTGTAATTCACCTATAAAAATAATTGGATGACTTTGGTAGATAGCATTAGTTGGCTACCCCTCAACCATACTTCTTTCTGACCAATAGAACCCTGGTTTTGTTTGGGTGACCATGTGTCTAGTTCCTGGAAATTAATTATAATGGTCTTAGGCAATCATGGTGATACCATTCTTTCTTTACCAGATACTTGGTTCTTATAGTCTGGGGTAGCCACAAGACACAGATCTGGTTAATGAGATAAGGGGAAGCTGGCTGGAAAATTTCTGGGAAATATTTTGTTTTCTATTAAAAGACGGGTTTCACAAAGGAGGGCTTGTTTGTGTTATCTTTTCTCTCCTTGGGATGATACTGTGAAGCTCAGCAGCCATCTTCCAACCATAAGGAAAAAATCATGTGGGAGAGATCAAGAGAATATAAGACATCCAGCCTAAACCATGGCTTTTCTGAGAACCCTGAACTGGATGTCTTGAGATTTCTTTTTTTTTTTTTAATTTTTAATTTTAAATATGTGGGGTATAATTCAGGGTTAGGTATACAGATGTTAATTTTGTTGATGAGGTGTACCCCCCTCCCCTGGCAGTTTCCCACACCTGCCAGTCCCACCCCGGCCCTCCCCTGCCAGTTTCCCATTACTGACAATCCCTTTCTTATAGTATAGTCATTATTTTTTTTAGTTTACCTAGAAGTTGCTTTATGAAAGTTTGTGCTCCTGTGTTGAGTGCATATGTGTTTGGGATGGATATTTCTTGTTGATGGGTTGAACCTTTTATCATTATGTGGTGATCTTCCTTAACTTTTTAAATTTTTGATTGCTTAAAGGGTATTTTTTCTGATATTAAGATGACAACATCTGCTTTCTTTTGTGTTTCATTCACCTGAAATTTTGTTTCCCATCCTCTTACTTTGAGTCTGTGAGTGTCCTCTCTGGTGAGATGAGTCCCTTGAAGAGACTATATTGTTGCCTCATGGTATTTTATCCAAATTGCCATTCTATATCTTTTCAGTGGTGCATTAGTCCATTCCCATTTAGGCTAAGTATAGAGATGTGAGAGTTTATCCCTGTCATGAAGTTCTTACAGAGTTTGTTGTTGCTGCTGCTGTTTGTTTGTTTGT
This sequence comes from Carlito syrichta, assembly GCF_000164805.1. NCBI lineage: Eukaryota > Metazoa > Chordata > Mammalia > Primates > Tarsiidae > Carlito > Carlito syrichta. The sequence goes on along the minus strand of NW_007254204.1, from coordinate 29,072 downwards.
TGTCTTTTGATTTTTGGTTGATTCATGTATGTTTTCCATCTTGTTCCTGCATTCTTGGGATGGGTGTTGTTCTTTTTTTTCTTTTTTCTGTATTTAATACTTTCTTAAGTGTTTCTTGTAGTGCTGGTCTGGAGGCAGTGAAAACTCTTAGGGATTGAATGTCTGGGAAGGATGTTCATACTCCATCACTGATGAAACTTAGCTTAACTGGGTAGGTAATTCTTAGTTGAAATTGTTTAATCTTTGAGAATTTTGAAGATTGGGCTCCAATCTCTCCTAGCTTGAAGTGTTTCTATAGATAAGTCTGCTGCTATTCTAATTGATTTCCCTGGTATGTAGTGTGACCTTTCTCTCTTGCTGCCTTTAGAATTTTTTCTTTTATACCTACTTTGTGTAAGTGAATTACTATGTGTCTAAGAGTTGGTCTTCTTATTTTTTGTCTTGCAGGGGTTCTCGGAATCTCTTATGTTTGAATGGTCGCATCTCTGATAAGATGAGGGAAGTTTTCTTAGATAATTTCATGGAATGTTTGTTCCAGGGTGGCCTCTTTCTCTGTCTGCCTCAAGGATTCCAATTAATCTTAGGTTCGGCCTCTTGATATAATCTCTCATCTCTTGGAGATTTTGCTCTGTCTTTTTAAGCTTCTTTTCTATGTTTTTAATAGTTTGGGTTAGTTTCATATTTTGGTTCTCAAGCTCTGATATTCTTCTGTTTGGTTAATTCTGCTTTCCATGCTTATCAGTATGTTGTTTATTTCATTCAGTCTTCTTTATTGCTGTTATCTCTCTTATCAACTCCTTCATTCTTTCCTCTTTTTTTCCTTCTCATTTCTATTTATTCTCTCTATTAATATCTTGACATCAGGGTTTGTGGTTTGAGACCAGTCATTCTGTTGGCTCTTCATTGCGTACCATGCCCAGCTAAGTTTTGATTTATTGTAGAGACGAGGTCTCGCCATGTTGCCCAGGCTGTTCTTCAACATGCGGGCTCAGGAAATCCCCTTGCCTTGGTCTCCCAAAGTGCTGAGATTACAGGCCAAGCCACCGAGCCCAGCCTAATTCTGTTTTTCAGTGATGGGGGGATAGCTTTTATTTCTGATTGCTCAATCTTCTACTCTTCCTTATGTAGATCCTCTGGTTTTGTTCAATTCTCTTTGCTTGAGTTGGTGTCTCACTCTGTCACCCAGGTTGGAGTGCAGTTGCATGCTCATGGCCACCCCAGCGTCGACCTGCTGGGCTCAGGTGCTCTTTCTGCCTCAGCCTTTCAAGTAGCCAGAACTACAGTGCATGCTACCATGCCCGGCTACTTTTTTGATTTATTGTAGAGATGAGGTCTTGCCAAGTTGCCCAGGCTGTTCTTGAACCTGTGGGCTCAGGCTGTCCCCTCACCTTGGCCTCCCAAAGTGTTGGAATTACAGACTTGAGCCACTGCACTCGGCCAGGTTTAGATTTTTATATTTTAAAACTTTAATTTTTTTTTTTTGCCTCAATGGAAAATATAACAGGAGTATCATAGTTACTTAGTATACTAACTGAGTAAGCATTGTGTCAGTTCCTTTAGAAGAATGATATATATTTTGGATACTTTTTCTCTTACATTATGATATATTCTCCCAGAACTTTACATTATCTTAAAATAAGCTTCACTGGTATTATTTTTACAGTTTGAAGTGAAGAGCCTCTGGTATTAAATGTGTTTATTTTATGTTTTTGGATAATGGTGAAAGCATGGAAATGATTATCATTTTAGCTTGATAGCTAGACATATTTAAAATTGTGTTTGGAGTTTACTTTTGAAAACAGTAGGTTCAGGAAGGGTTATATGATCTGTTGTTTCAAGTTACTGACTTACAGTGTAGATATTTTTAAATAACTTTTGTTTTAGCATGCTATAGTTCTGGATTGCTGGTATTAGTTTTAGTGTGTTTAGGGAGAGTCATTTTGCAATTTTGAAATGAATATAAATGGTATATCTATTTAATAGTAAGGGAGAAAACTTGACTGGGATTTTGTTAATTTAGTTGCATTTCATAGCTGAATTATAGATTTTTTCCTATGTGAGCTGTGTTATAGATTTTTCTTGTGTAAATGTAAGTTACTTAACATTTGGGTGACTACATAATTTATTTCCAAATCAAGACACTTGAGATTGGTCAAAATGGATGCAGTTAAATAATTATGTTGGAACAACAGAACAGACATAAACCTGAACTGTCTTAGGGATATTGAGACATATGGTCACCCTATTTGATAACAATAATCTGTGATGACTCTGTTAATCTGCATATCTTTGTCTTTTAGAGCATTCCAGATTTAGGGAGGCCTCTAATTCTCCTGACAAGACCATGGATTGTTTTGTTTGTAAAGAGATAGAAATTGCAGGAACCAAGAAATGGAGGCCCCTCAAAGGGCTTCACTTCCCTTTTAATCCCTAGAGAATGCCTGCATCCTTAGTGCTATCTGTCCAGCGGTGAGATTCTTCAGTTTCATGCGTTGCTCTGGATCCCCAAATGATGTGACTCCATGGAAACCTAGGGTGGTGGGGCGCAACCAAAGGGTGTTCCGTGCTTTAGGGTTGAATCTCTGTGCATGATTAATTGGCTGTACTAAGGTGCAAGAGGAAGAGAAGTGTTCACTTAATACAGAAATTGTGGGCATGTGGTTATTTTTAATCATTGTTATTTTGTATTGTTTGGTTTTCTAAAAGAAACTTCTGAATATTAACAGGAACATTTTAAAAAAGGGTATTTCAGTGTAGGAACTTTTAGCAGGGGATTTGCAGACACTTCAGGTCTTTTTTTCTGTTGCAGATCTGTGCTTTAGAAGGCGCCTATAGCTCTACCTTTCTGGGTTTAGGTAGTCATTGCTTATTAACTCAGTCTGTCTCCCATAAGAAGAGAACAGTGGTAATGTGTCAGAATGATGTGGTCTTGAGTCTCATGTAGATTTTCCTCATTGCCACAGACAATGATGAGCTCCTTTCCTTCCCAAACAATTTTTAATTGATTGCCCAGCATTGCAGAAGGCATTTGACATATGTATATTGTTATGTGGTTCTCATGCTAGTTGAGTGAAGTAGACATTGCTACTCATATTTCACCAAAAACTGAAACAAAAACCCTTCCGAAACTTAGAGAGTTTAAATAAATGGCCTCATTCACAGGTGATATTTGAACTAAGGACTGTTTCATTCCAAAATGTTTGCATTTTCCAGACTGTGATTTGGTGGTATGAAGCTTAAAAGCAGCCTTGAAAGACTAAAAGATAATTTCCACTTAATTCTTACTTTTTGTAATTAGTATCCTTCTACATTGGGTAAACTTTTTTACCACTGAGTAAGCTTTTGTTTTCAAGCCACAGTTGTCTAAGAGCTGGGTTGTTCTCCTTGACTTTATGATTGAAAAAGTACACTTGCTGTGTAGATAATTAAATATGACTACAGTAAGTGATCATTACTATGCTTACAGTAGGCATTTAATGAATACTTGATTTGTCATTTGCTGAAATTTGAGTTTTGGTTTTGTGCTTTGTTAGCATCTCTTCCAAACTTTTTTCCAACTTCAGTGTCAGGGTTTTTTCCTCATTGTATGCAGGTTCTGCTATTTTTAGACTGAGGAATACGAATTTTAAAAGATTTGTAGTCCTGTCAGCACAATTGGTTACAACTATAATTTCAACCTGGGTGCTGTGGGAGCCAACTTGGGAGCCACAGAAACAAGGCCTTATGAATCCCTGTGTGCCCCAATGTCATCTGTAGATTAAACAAAGCTTCTAACAAATGTATGTCCTCTCTTTTTTCAAACATACACAGGGAGTATAGTGATTTTAAAAATATGCAATGATGAAAAGCTATTGTGATTCATTAATGTTTTCAGGTAATTTTTTTTTTTTTTTTTGAGTTAAGTTCTCACTGTGTTGCCCGGGCTGGAGTGCAGTGGCATGATCACGGCGATCATAGCTCATGCAGCCTTGACTTCATGGGTTCAGGTGGTCCTTCCACTTGAGCATCTCAAGTAGCTGGGACTATGGGCACAGCACCCAGCTAATTTTTTGATTTTTTTAAAACTTTTTTTTGTAGAGATGAAGTTTTGCTATCTTGCCCAGGCTGGTCTCAAACTCCTGGGCTCAAGCAGTCTGCCTGCCTCGGCCTCCCACCTTTTTAAAAAAATGCTAGCAATCAATTAACTCCATTCATTTTATCTCTAAGCTAGTTCTGATTTTGTTTATGTGCTGAACATTATGTTATTAGCAAGTAGATGTTGAAATAACTTATTAGAGCACCTGCACCTTGCATAGAAGTCAATAAGTATTTGCATATAATTTAATAAATATTTGCTAATTCATCAGTAATTCAATGGAATATCCAACTAGTGCTGTAGTTTCATGATTTACTAATGTTCCTTGATTTTCTTATTTCTTTTCCCCTGAAAATTGAATTTTCTTCATTCTGCAGGGTTCTTGTGTTAGAAGCTAAGTAATGTGAACTTTGAAATGTGGCTCTATTTTGGTGACTCAGTTGTCGGTCACCTTCATCCCTCTGATGTTCTTGGTTCCTGCTCTTTTCAACTTCCATCTGCATTAACTCTTTGACTACTCTTTGAGTGCTTGTTATGTGCCAGGTGTGGGGTAGCTACTTCAGGTCTTACCTTATTTACTACTCATAACAATTTTATAGAATGAGGAAACATAGATGGTAAGTGGCCTGGCTGGGATCTGGAGTCAGATAAGGTTTACTGATCGAACTTCCTCCATAACTTCAATTTAAAGCATTTCTTATAGTCTGCTCTTCTTATATTTCCAGTGATTCCCTCTGCTCCCACTATTTCAAAGTTATTTGAAATCACTAGAACTCAATCCATTGACCTTACCGGCTTTTCATTGTACCATATCCTGCTCACGTCTCTTTGCCTAGATTCTGTGTTCACTGCTTTTTTATATCATTTTAATTGGTCTGCTTCAGACTATATAGTTCTCAACTCTAATTATTTCCCTACTCTGCTTTGTTGCTGTGTTTATACTAGTACAACTGTTTTATAGCATAAGGAAGAAATGTTGTAGCTGTACATACACCTGACTAGCCCTCTGCACATTTCTGCTTATGATTTGGTAATACTGCATATGTAACTAATATGTTGAACTAGCATAACCAGAAAAGTCAAACACAATATTTTTCTCAGTGTCCCTTTCAAATTGTGTTCAAAAACACCTATTTTGTGGAATGAAGAGTTGTCTCATTCTGAATTGTAATAAAACCATTTGAGATCTTTCAGTTGAAAAAAGAAATGTTGTCAGCGAGGATAATCTTTTCCTGCCTCTGGATGAAAACTTGTTTCCTCACCTGTTTCCCCTGCAAAGGTCCTGGTGGCAGGTAAGAGTAGGGAGTGTATGGCTGGGTTTTTTTTCTGTCTCTACTTAGCCATTTCCCCTGAGCTGGCAGGCTGTCACTTAGGCCTCTGCCAGGGTGGAGGAGGAGAGTAAAAAGATAAAATGGTTCTGCATTAGTTGAGTGATCGAGGCTTTTTCCTGGGTTCTTCAGAAGATCCCTGTTGGATCCCTACAATTCCAGCTTCCTTGAATTAAGCGATTCTTCTTTGGCTTGCTATGCCTCCCTTTGCCCCCTGCTCTTCTGAAGTCCCTTTCATAGAAGAAATATTGTTGATGCCCTCTCAGCTGCTCATGTTCTTTCTTGGGTAGTTCTACATTGGCTTAGTGCAGGTGCTCTCCTGTACTGCCCTTGTCTGGCCCATGAGACATACCTTTCCACTGCTGGTTGGTACAGTGATTTCCCCAAAGTAGCCTTCTTCACTTGCTCTTGGTCCTGACCCAGGTTTCTAGTGGTTCCTAGTGCACCCAAGGAGGGTGGTTGAAATTCTCACTCCTTGAGCTGTGGAGGCAGACATGTTCATCACCCCTTCCCCTGGAGAGAGGGAGGTCAGAGGTTCCATCAAGCTTGAAGGAATCCTTGTAAACATTTCTCTCCTTTCAATACTTTGACCCCTTTTTGTATCTTTGGACTGATTGCAGTCTTAGAGTTGCAGAAGTGATTGTCACCCATTCCCTTTGTAAATTGTTCATCTTTCAATGTGACATTTGTTCATTTCGGCCTTATTCAGAACTTCGGTTAAACATCCTGACATAGGTTTTCCAGAAATGATATATGTTCTTTATTTAAAAGTTCAAACATATTAGAAAAGTGATGAGGGGTGAGGAGGAAAAAAAGTACTAAGAGAAAATTAAGTCACCCCAAGTCTTACAATCTAGAAATAATGGTGGTTAACATTTGATAAACATCATTCCAAATACCTCTCTATGAATTTCTGTATATATCTATGGAGGAATGGATGACTAGAAAGTCTTTTACAAAGACAGAATCATACAACACATGATGTTTTCAATTTTAAAAACATATTTAATTTTACTTAGATGTAAGAGAAGAAAGAAATTATAAAACTGAAGGGATTTCTCAACTTCTGACCAATTATGGGACACTGGTGTTTGAGTCATTATGATTTTTTGACAGGATATTTTGGTTTTAGCTGGTCTGTATAATTGCTTTAAAAGATAACAAAAAAGGGTACATTTACGTTTCCTCCTACCTTCCCTCCCTGCTCTACCCTCTTTTTATTTTGCTAAGATTTTGAACTTGAACTTTCTGTTGTTACTAGTAACTCTAGTGGTTGTTTAGCCATACTCTTTTAAGTAGTTTCGAAGTTCAGCATCCAGTTCTTTTATAACAGTTATTTCTTGAATTTGTACTTTGATCTTTTTTTCTTTCAAAGAAACCTTTCAAGGAAAGGTTTATCAGTATTATGTCCTTGAGCTCTCACGTTTTTGAGAATGTATGTTGACATTTATACTGAGAGAAACCTTGACTGACCTTAGAACTGATGTCAGCCTGACTTTTCTTTCTCCTAGGTGATTACCTTTTTCTGCCTAATAATAATAAAAAATCTGGTTCCAGTTTCCATACTGGAGTGAATGACTCTGCTGTCTTTCAGAGCCCATGTGATGGATTCTTTTTCTCTGTAGTTGAGTATCTTCACCAGGCTGTTAGTGTTGATCATTATGTATTAATTTTTCCTGGATTATGGTCTGCTATTTAGATTTGCAGACTTAAGTAACTCTTAATTTTGTGAGAGATCTCTTTTTTATAATGTCTTTAAATATTTTTCTAATTGTCTGGTTTTCATTCTTTAGGTGCTCTGATAATGTGAAGTTCGATTGCTTTCTTTACACATATCCAGCATCTTTCTGGTTATGCTTGTATTTTCATTTTTTTTCAATCTCTCTTTTTGAGGCTTCTCAGGCCTGTCCTCCCTGCTTCTGACTGGATTTTTTTTTTTGAGTTGGAGTCCCACTCTGTCACCCAGACTGGAGTGCAGTGGCCGCTCCCCGGCCACCACAGCCTCGACCTGCTGGGCTCTGGCGATCCTTCCACCTCAGCCTTCCGAGTAGCCGGAATTACAAGCATGCGCTACACGCCTGGCTGTTTTTTTTTGATTTATTGTAGAGATGAGGTCTCGCTGCCCAGGCGGGTCTTGAACCCGCGGGCTCAGGCAATCCACTCACCTCAGCCTCCCAAAGGTGCGGGATTACAGGCTGAGCCACCGAGCCCGGCTTGACTGGATTTTTATTTGTGTTTATTTAACATCTCCTTACTTCTAATATAGCATTCATTTCGTATTAGTTTTATTGTTCTCTTCTTTTTTTTGTGCTGTACTCATTTTTTATTTTCTGTTGTCTTATGTTCTCACTCCTTTTTTAAACTTCTTGTGTCTTATTTGAATTATCCTTCCCCAAGATTTCTTTGTCTTTTTTTTAACTGTAATTCCTTAGACTGTAACGATTTTTTGAAACACTTAGCTTCCTTGAGTAATTTCTCTTCTGTTGAACATTTTCTTCTTTTTACTTTGTTATTTTGTTTTCGTATACCAGCGTCTATGCATGAGGGGAACCCCCCCCCAAAAAACTGGAATTATTTCTTGGAGGGTGGGCCCCTCTTGTAACACAGGCTTCATCTGCTAGGTAAGTGTTCTTGGAACCCATTGGTATCAGTGTACTAGCTAGCGTTGTGAGAGACTGCATTTGCCTTCAGTGAATTTTTTTTTTTTTTTGGGGGGGGGATTCTTTCAACACATTTGCCCATTTCATGTTGGGTGGTTTATGAGTGCATCTGCCCATACCTTACTGAGTGTTGAGCAGTTTTTGATGAAATACGGCATGACCTTGTGCCCTAGTCTCTCCAATTGACCTGATCTCACCCTGAGTGACTTTTTTTGTTTCTCTGAATGAAAAAAGCTCCAAAGGGAAACGTTTTGTGAAGTGGAAGAGGTGAAGCAAAAAACACAGATGCATTAAAAGACACCAAAATTGACAAGTTCAAAAACTGGTTTTAGCAGTGGAAAAAGCATCTCGATAGGTATATTTCTTCAAATGGAGTATACTTTGAAGGTGACTGAAGTTTAAACATGTAAGAATAAATATACAATTTTTAATCATTAAGTTCTGGGTTTTTTTGGTTCCCCCTTGTACAGTCTTTGATTTAGTACTTGCCTGGTAATTCCTCATCTCTGTTTTGGCAGTTGCTTTCTGCTGAAGAATAGTCACTGTGCGGCTTCTGTTCTGGTTTGCTTATTTCCTAGAACCTGGGGACTCCTTGCCTTTTGATGTTCAGGTCAGCATGCCTTATGTTAAAAGCGTTGTGTGTTGTAATGTAGTAACTACTGCTTTTTTCCCCCTCAACTTTATGTCACTATGACAGTGACTCACAGGTAAGTTCTAGATATAAAAGATGGAGTATCTTTTCTGTTTCTTCCTTTAGCTTTACCTCCCCTATGAATTTCAGGGTGGTGTTTATAAAATACATGTATGTCATTATATTGCTCTCCTAATGATATTGACCTTACTTTTCCTATACGATAAAAATTAGGGTCCTTAACTCCTCAAAATGTGGCCCCAAACTTCTTTTCTTGTCCTTTGCTACTCTGTAATCTGTTCTCTACATTCCATTCATCCTGGGCATACACTCTCATACCTCTGGTTCTCTGCACATGTGATCTCTACTGAGTAGAACTTTGCCTTCAAGATCACCGGTGTGCTGGTAGGTGTTCAGTTACTGATTTGTATAGGTGGGGGCTGATTTGTAGTGTTTGGCCATGGTGGGTGGATTTGCAATCAATTTCAGGCTGCCAGCATGAAGCCACTGAATAAGAATTGGGAAGAGATGTGCACAATCTCTAATGATATGAGCCGCCAACCACTGCATATTCACTCTTTGTGAACATTTTTTTGTTTTTAGTTGCTTCTCCTTTTTCCCCATATTGGGTAGTCACTTCCTCCACTGTTCTCCTCTAGCCTAATTGTCTTACGTTTTAGTCGGGGACCATTATACCTCATTCCTGGTTCCCTGGTAGTTTGAGAGCTGTTGAGGGGTATAAACAATTCTTAGTTACAATGCCAGATACTCAGTTGAACCCCCCAACCCAGTTTAACAGTGATACTAGTTTGGGTGATTCAGATGAGTACATGCAGGCGGATCTTTGTAGATCTGTTATTCCTACTGAAAAAAATAATTCACTGGTGTTTATATGTTTTCTTATATATCTCTACTTCTCATATGTCTTATTTTAACCATAATAATAATATAAAATTACTTATAGTTTGTTAGATTTAATAGTTTTATAAATCGGGTAGAAAAAAATTTTTTTTCTGTCAATCAATGACATTGTTTGTCAATTTTTTTCTTTTTTTTGTCAATCTCACTCCGTTACTTAGGCTGAAGTGCAGTGGTATGATCAAGATGATGCTGGCTCATGGCAGCCTCTACCTCCTAGGCTCAGGAGTCCCTTCCACCTCAGCATCCTAAGTAGCTGGGACTACAGGTGTGTGCCACCTTGCTTGTCTAAGTTTTTTATTTTATTATCTTATCTCATCTCATCTCAATATTATTTTATTTTATTTTTATTAGAGACAAGCTTTCGCTATGTTGCCCAGGCTGGTCTTGAACTCCCAGACTTAGGCAGTCCTCTTACTTTGGCCTCCCAAAGTGCTGGGATTACAGGTGTGAGCCACTGCTACCAGCCTTGTCATTTGATCACACATTTCAGCTTTTGTGTCATTTAGTTGCAGAAGTGTTTGCTACAGATTTTCTATATGAATCTCATTATAACTTAACGTGGTTTGTTGGCTGCTTTGTAATTGATCTGTACCTCCATTGAGTGCCCCTTTGAGAACTGATCAGATGAGGGCAACCTCAAGATTTGGAAGGATATTACAGAGTACTATACAAAATATAAACCTGATATTATTCTTATTCTTTTTTTAATCAATATTTTTGTAATAGTCTTGAAATTCAGACACTGGGAATGTTATATAGGACTTGAAGTCAATATTCAGTAGAATTAAATCATCTGTGTATTTATTTATATCTTACCCTCTTCTTTCCTTTCTAATTCCCCACTTCCAAAAGGGAAACTACCCTCCAAAGAATCACCTTTGCAATGTCTTTTAATTGGGTTGTTTGTGAATTATTGTTCTCTGGGTTTGAGAGTTATTTGATTCATGAAGAGGAAATATTTTAGAGGCATTGTTTATCAGAAACTTCTTGGTCAGGGATCAAAATATAGCTAGGGCAAGGAAAATAAAGCCATAAAGACTGAGCATCCACCTTGTGCTATGCAATTTACCTACATTTCCATTTTTAGTTTCTGTGAGAACTCTGAGGAAGATGACACTATCCCTGTATATTGCATGAATAAATTAAAGCTTAAAGGGTGTGTGATTTACTAAAGTATTGAAACTGGAATTTGAATCCAAGGTCATAGGACTGTAAAGCCATAAGGATATGTTTGTTCTGGGCTTCAGATTCCTTTGTTGCCCCTCGGCTAAGTATTTTATTCTTCTCTTGATGCGGGATTGAGGCTCTTGAACTTTTTATCTTTGCTCTGCCACTGAAATTCATTACTTCTGTCTTTTATCAGAATTTATTTAACAAGTATAACTAGCAATTTTGTTTAACAAGTAAGGTGTGATCTCTCCACACATTAGCCATGGAAGATCTTTGGTACAGGCTTTAGAAAAATATGGAGATTATCCTACATTTGTGAAAGTTTGAGGAACAATTTATTGAATGCTTCTTATATGTGAAGAGATGAAATAAAGAACGTTGCTTTACTGCCAGAGGTAATTTGTATTGCTCAGAGGTTGACATAGTTCTCACTTTTGAATACCTGTACTAGGTTTTTCTCTTTTTTGATTCAGGGTCTTACTCTGTTGCCCAGGCTGGAGACCAGTGGTGCGATCACAGCTTACCATAGTCTCAACCCCTTGGGCTCAGGCCATTTTCCCACCTCAGCCTCCCGAGTAGCTGGGACTACAGGTGCTCACTACCATATCAGGCTAATTTTTAAATTTTTTTGTAGAGACAAGGTCTTACTATGTTGCCTATGCTGGTCTCAAACTCCTAGGCTCAAACAATCCTCCTGCCTCAGCCTCCTAAAGGACTGGGATTACAGGCATGAGCCACTGTGCCAAGCCACCTGCTGCACTAGTTTTACACTGTATTCATTTTAATCTTGGCAAACCCTGATGAGATCTAATGACTCCCATTTTACATTTAGGAATACCGAGACTAAAAGAACACTCATGCATGGGCCAAGGTTTTATAGCTAGTTAAGGGTGAAGCTGAGATTTGAACTCTTGTCTGAAGGTCTGTAAGTGTAAGCTCTTGGCTCCTTCACAGCTGACTTCCATTGTTATTTGTGTCTAGGTTAGAGACCAGAGTTTGAGTTGTTTGACCAAGACTGGAGGTCAGACCTATCTTTGTCTGATCCCATATCCCTTGTGTTATTCCCAGCCATAGTAGTTGACAGATTGGTAACCTTTTCATTTCATTAGCCCACTGGTTGTCTACATTAGACTGCCAAGAACCTTTGAAAAAAATACCAATTGCCAGATTTTACCCATACCAAATCATCAGAGACTCTGGGGATGGGACCCAGTAATAAGGTTTTAAAAAACTCCAGAAGCTTCTAAAGTGCCAGGATGGAAGACCACTGTCATCAGGCCCATCAGCTGACTGAAATGGCAGAAGGTCCCCATCTGTGCTTATTGCTGCAGTGTGTCCTTACCATTTCTTATCAGCACGGTGTGGTGTCCTTGAATTCAGGAGGGTGATATAAATACCATGAGAAAAATTGTCACCTTCATCTCCACATCAAGTTCTCCAGGAACAATTCAGATGACTATGGGCTAGGTGTGTCCAGAGCTTCCTTTGGTAAACCTCTTTGAAATGAGAGAGAAGTTGCTCTTAAGGTAAAATAAGTCCTGTACTTGAACTTTTCCTCCCTTAAGCAGTTTTTAGAATTGATCCTGTCCATAATCTTGAAATACATGACAGTTAGCATAATGACAAAACTTCTTGCTACCTAATTTAACCAGTCTTCTTATAACATATGTGGTATAACATATGTGGCTCATTCTTTCAAACTCTAACAGCAGATTTATAAAACAAATCTAATGCTGCATATAACAAGGCCTGAATTTATACCTTCCCATGCTGCTGAACTAGTCTTAGCAAATTTTTTGTAGATGATGTGAAGATAATTTTAGGAGCTTTTTGAAAATGGCTAGTATTTCTTGTTTTTTACTTCTTGGCAACATGTTTTAATTTTAATAAAATAACATTTTAACTCATCCTCCGTAATTAATTCAAAACGAAATTTTCATATGAATTGATATTTATAATAAAAGTGATATTATCTGGAAATCTAGATAAATTTATTTATTTGTTTTTATGTTGAAGTCTCACTCTGTCGCCTAGGCTGGAGTGCAGTGGCATGCTCATGGCCACCACAGCCTCGACCTGCTGGGCTTAGGTGATCCTTCCGCCTCAGCCTTCCAAGTAGCTGGAACGATATATGTGCACGACCACGCCCGGCTAATTTTTAAATTTATTGTAGATATTAGGTCTCGCCAAGTTGCCCGGGCTGGTCTTGAACCCCTGGGCTCAGGCAGTCCTCTTACCTCGGCCTCCCAAAGTGCTGGAATTACAACTTGAGCCACCGTGCTCGGCCAAAATCTAGATACATTTAAAATGATTATCTAAAGGTGTTTATAGCCTCCTAACTTATAGTTATATACTAGTTGAAGTTCAAATTACAGAAATAGTCTTTTGAACATAAAAAAAAAAAGAAAAAGAAAAAAAGAAATGTGTGGGTATTGTGTTAGGTATTTTATGTAATCCAAGGCCACATTGAACTATCTTGACAGTTTGAGAACCAATTTGAGGAGTCTTAGAACTTAGAAATGATGGGAATTTGTGAACTGTCAGTCTAGCATTGTGGTTCTTTATCCTGGTTGCATAGTGGGATTAACCAGGAGCTTCTAAAACTACTAATGTCAGGGAACCTACTCCTTCACACCTCTGTTCCCCAATAAATTATATAAAAATTTCTGAAGGTGGCACTTGGATGGAGATATTTTAAAATAGATTCTCAGTTAATGTTCATCCATGACTGAGAACCACTGGCCTTAGTGCAGCCCCCAGGATACGTTCACTGTTAAAATCACAGTAATTGCCCATACCTAGTTTCAGAGTCTTGCAAGGATGTCCTTATAAAATCTTTGAGAGCAAAGTCTTTTTCTTACTCTTTTCTGTTTCCCCAGTAAATGATAATCCAGCATGTCTTTTAAGTGCACAGGACATATTTGCAAATTGGTTTCACTTGCTTTAAAATATTCCAAAATTCAAGTTTCTGTAGCTTAGATTGATTTTTATCTTCTTGGATAAGCACAGGCTCATGTGCACAATTACTCAAACCAACAATGACGCACAAAAAGTAAAGCAGGCTGTTTGTAGGAGCCCTTAAGCAGAGCAAGAGACCTACCTGTGTGACGAGAGTGGCTGCCTGGGTAGTGGGGCATCTGGGAGGAGGGCACGTTGGGCTGTCTAGAGGCTCCTGAGGGCTTAGTAGAACAGTAGAACCCCGAAGGAGTTCTTTCTGCTGATCTGTTTCTGTCTCTGTAAATCAGGCAGCACAGGAGCAAATACATTGTATTGTTATATCTTGAAATAAAATTCGCCTGGTCCTCCTCAATTCAGGTTCAGGATCTCCTGAAACAACCTTAGAATACTGTGGTGTAAGGAAGAATAATTTCTTCTCTCTATGGTGTATTAGCCAAATTCAAATAGAAGTTATTCTGTAATTAACTTCACCTTTCTCTCATTCATTGACCAAATGGTGACTGAAGAAAACACAGGATAAAGGCACAAATAGTGCAATTTAGTGTTACTTAAAGCTTTTGCATTTGTAGGCAGGGGCTGGTTCACAGATTATTTACATGTAGATATTTGACTTTTTGAAAGACTTAAACCAAAACATTAAACAAGATGGCAGCTTAGAATTGCAGAATGGTTTGCTTTTTAAGCAAACCATTGACCTAAGAAGTTTTGGGATGACTTTATTTGTCAGTTGCATTTTTGAGGAAAATAAAATGGATACCAATTCCAAATGGGTAATTGTGGATACTTTAAAAAAATAATTACAATAACATAGATCTTTTTATTTATCAGAAAAGTACAAGTTTAGTGCAAAGGAAATGCAGTAAAACTTGTTAAAGTTAAGGAATACCAACTTCCGAATACTTTGTACATTTGTTCTTAAAGTGATTATTTCTCACATAATCTCTGTAGGGTATAAAGGGTAGCTGGCGATTTCAAAGCTAAAGTCTGATTTTATGCAATAGCATAGTATCAGAAATAGTAAGTTTAGAGTGAATAGATTTAATATTTAAATTATATTTATGGGACTTAAAAAATTCAATATGTATCATAATTTATAATAGGGGAGAACATTGTCCTTTTTTCTTTGTTCAGTGTTATTCAGAATTTATTTTTGCAACAAGTTGTCCATTTTCACACTCCCCCTCATTTTCCTGATTGCTTGTAAAAGGCATACAAGTTATATAGCATTTTACATAGGGCAGAGTGTGAGGTTAAGCATGAAAAAGACAAAGTTTCTGGTGTGCAGTCGTAGTGTGAGAACATATTATACATATGTTGCATGTACAGAAAATGACTATGATTTCTCTCTTGAAGTAGGATTTTATTTTTTTGTATTATAATGAACTAAAGGTGAATGAAAGGTAACCAAAAGTTACAGGCATTGATCCAGTCGTGCCTGAACTGGTCTGAACTAGCCCAAGGGGCCAACTTCCGACTCCTTCAAGAAAGGGTACATGAGAATATTCACTATTCATAGCTGCAAGATGTGGTTAGTGAGCACAGAGGACACTTCACCCATGGCCTCAGCATGACCTGCATGCCCAGTTTATGGCACTTGCGGGGAAGGGGACATCTGGGTTGGGTATCCCCAGGACCCCTTCCCAGGCCCCAGTCTCCTGCTTAGGGCCATATCTAGGATATACTCATATTGTCCCTGAGTATGCATCATTCTACAAGGGCCTCCTGTCTCTGTCTGTTCAGAGGTCATGGAGCTGTGTCCTACAGATGCTTTGTGTAGGTCTTTCAAAGGAAACTTGGGCTGAGGATGATGTGCTGTAATGAGCACAGCCAGAGACCTGATATTAGAATGCAACTTGAGTTGAAAAGGGAATGAGGAGAAGAAGAAAAGGTAGAATGACAATGTGTATTTAAATAGGGTTGAATGGACTGGGCTTGGTGGTTTAGCCTGTAATCCCAGCACTTTGGGAGGCTGAGGTGAGTGGATTGCCCGAACCCATGGATTCGAGACTAGCCCAGACAACTTGGCGAGACCTCATCTTTACAATAAATAAAAAAATTAGCTGGGCATGGTAGTGTGTGTCTGTAGTTCCAGCTACTTGCAAGGCTGAGGTAGAAGGATCACTAGAGCCCAGCAGGTCAACACTGGGGTGGCTGTGAGTGTGCCACTGCACTCCAGCCTGGGCAACGGAGTGAGACTCCAACTCGAAATAGATGAATGAATAAATAAATAAATAAATGATAAATACATCGGGTTAAATGAGTTACTGGGTGTGTCAGTCTTGTTCTGTTACTCTCTATAAATAAATAAAAATAATGTATAATTAATAAAGACTTGGCCCACAGAGTTATGGAGGCTGAGAAGTCCCAAGATCTACAGTTGACATTCTGGAGACCCAGGAGAACCAATGGTGTATGTTCCAAGTCTGAAGACCTGGGAACAAGTAGAACCAATGGTGTAAGATCTAGTCCTAGTCTTAGTCTGATGAAAGAAGACTGATGTCCTAGCTTGAAAGACAGAGAGAGAATTCTTTCTTATCTAGCCCTTTTTTCTATTCAGGTCCTCAATGAGAAACACCACATTGGGGAGTACAATCTGCTTTATTCATGCTACTGATTCAAATGCTGTCATCCTGAAACATCCTTACAGACACATGGAAAATAAAGTTTAACCAAGTATCTGGGCACTTGAAGACCCAGTAAGTGACAGATAAGATTAACCAATACACCTGGGCAAAGCATTCAAAGCACCTTAGCTGCAGATGCACCAAGGGAGTTCACTGTTTGGAGTGAACTCCCCTCCGCCCTGTCTTTTGAAAACTGGGGGTGTTTTTAGTTCCCCATCTGTGAGCTGTCTGTGGGACAGTGACAGTACTGTGGTATCCACTGCATGGCAGCCAGCTACACTTCCTGGATATTGCTGCTTGAAGTCTATGTGCATTTTTAATCCTGACATAAGTAATGATAACTTGCCCTTAAATGGAAATTGCTCAGCCTGTGATGAAAATATCTTGATTACCCCTGTTCACAATGGCAAGGAAGAACACAGCTAGTTCAAATTCATAGTAATTCAGAAATTCATTTAAGCCTATTTTTCCTCTGTTGAGAAGTAACAAAATTAATTGCTCTTTCTGTACCTGCCCACTCAGAAGTGCTTCAAGAAATGAAATGACAAAAAGGCAAGTGATTTAGAGGGAGAAAGAGAACTGCCTTGGATAATATATGGACCGTTGTCTAACTCCACCATTGGAATAGATTTGGGTGTCAGTTAAATGCTTTGCTTGGTGTTTTGAGTTTAATGAGATGGCTGCAAAGTGCACAAAAATCACTTTCTAGAACATGCTAAGCCCTTCCCACCTGTGTACCTTGATACTTCAGTATTTTTGTTTTTTTTAAATCTGTAAGCTCTGTCTTTTGAATGGCTTGTCTTTCTAATCATGGCTTAAAAGTCACTCTTTCTTATCTAAAAATAAGGTCTCTACATTTATTTTTAGGTTTTTAATGATCTCCTACTTGCATTGTTAGTTTCATTTTTTGTTGTAAGCCTGCAACTAGTATCATGCCTGTCACATAGTAGGAACTCAGCCAACATTGGTTGAGTGAATGAATGAATGAATAATGAAAATGCAGTGATTACTTTACCAAAAGACACTTAGTGTCTAGATCTGCTTTGTTCAATAGGCAGTCTGTATGATGGTAGTGTTTTGTATCTTTGTTCATTATGGCAGCCACCAACTACATGCTGCTCTGGAGCACTTTAAATGCAGCTAATGTACTAAGGAACTGAATTTTAAATTTTATTTACTTGCAATTGATTTAAACTTAAGTAGCCACATGTAGCTAGTGGCTGCTGTCGTGGGCGACACACATCTTGAGAAAGTGATTTTATTAGTTTCTGACATTTCAAAATATTACCATTGAATACTATAACATTAAACGCAGGCAATTTCTGATACTGAAAAGGCTTTTTAAAAGTAGTATCATGTGTATAATTTATTTTTAAATATGTAATAGGTATGTTTTATGGTTTACTTGAAAATTATGTAGGGGTAGAAGATCTTATGTCTTTGGCGACATTCTTTGACTCAGTATTGTCATTGTATTTTCTTTCTATTCTTTATTTTTTGAATTTTATTATTTTAATTGAATTCTTTCAAATTGGCTGTGGCCATCCTGGGCTCTAGTTTGAGGGACTACTCATTCAGGAATAAGGGTTGGGTTTACTTTGCATTCAAGCTTTCTTCAATTTCCTTTGCTTGGCTAATCATTGTCAGCAAGTATTTATGCAACTGTTGCCTTAAGACTACATAGCATGGATTGGTGTTGGAGTCTAAAAGCTTTTCAGATGAAGAGTAGGATTTAAAAAAAGAAGAATTAGGTCGTGCGGTGGCTCAAGCCTATAATCCCAGCACTTTGGGAGGCTGAGGCCAGAGGATTATTTGAGACCAGCCTGGGCAACTTGGTGAGACCTCATCTCTACAATAAATAAAAAAATAAGCCAGGTTTAGCACACCTGTAATTCCGGCTACTTAGAAGGTTGAAGCAGAAGGATCGCCTGAGCACAGCAGGGTGACACTGGGGCGTCCGTGAACATGTCACTGCACTCTAACCTGGGGAGCAGAGTGAGACTCTGACTCAAAAAAAAAAAAAAAGAATTGGCAGATTAAACTTTCATGGTATATTAGCACTTTCCAGGTAAAGGTAAGATTTGAAAAAGATTTAACAGGGTAATCTTTAATGATGTATTAGATTGAAAACAAAGTATTGATGTTTTGTTTATATTGTCTTATTCAAATGTTGAAATCAGAAATAAAAAAAACCTGTAGTTGCATCTTTTACTGTATTAAAAATAAAATGTTTAAAATACATGTTTCATAATGGACATTTTTGTTGTGGTAAAATATATGTAACATGAAATTTACTATTTTAATCATTTTTAAGTGTACAGTTAAGTGCATTCACATTGTTGTGTAACTATCACCATTACCCATTTTTCAAATTTTTTTCATTATTCTTAAGTGAAACTCTTTACCTATTCAACAACAAACAACACATTCTCTCAACCCCCATCCCTGGTAACCACTCTTCTACTTTCTGCCTGAATTTGATTATGCATTTTAAAATTCTTGTCCACAGTGATTGTCGAAACCAATATATAGCACTGACATCTATGTGTCCACAAGGATCATCTCCTTTAAAATGACTGTAACCTAACTAAATGCATAATTGCCTTATATTGGGAAATGGTAGACACTTTTTCTTAAGGACCTGAAACTATCCAATTTAGTCACTGCTCTTAGCCATCACTAACCTTACATACTCACCCTGAGTCAGATCATTTCTCTCATTTAAGAGAACAATAATTCTAGAAAATTACTTTTCAGTGACAGTAAGATTGACATTTTGCATACGTGCTGGATATTCCAAATTTTATACCAGTCTTCACTGAGGAAGGCAAAAATAATCAGTAAAGTTATTTAATATTTTTGATACTTCTTAGCTTGTTAGTATAATGTCATTGTGAACGCTGTGCATCCATGCAAAATAAGTACATTTAAACTTAGGGATTCAGATGACTTTCTTTAGTCATTTAATGAGCAATAGGAATTGAGAATTTGAAAGAAAGTGTTACCTTCACCATATGACTTGCTTTGTATTACTGTGAGAGCATCACTGTGCTCAGGATACTAAGGAACAGATGCAACTCCTGAGGTGAGAGGCTTACCACTGGCATGGCTGCTTAGGAGAGAGCAGCAGCTAATAGACATGCGAGGCAACCTGTGATAAGGGCCGTAAAAGGAACACACAGTCCATGGCGTTAAGAGGAGGAGCAGTCACATCTGGAATGGACATTAGGGAAAGGTCCTAAGGTAGGTGATGTTTACAGTAGAAGTTGAAGGCTCTAAACCATTTTAGGCTTCCCATGGGGAACATATGACATGGGCATTCCTGATGGAGGAGACCACCAGAATTTAAGTTTGGTGGTGGGGAAAAATTAGCTGTTCTAGTTCTGTTCAGTTAGAGCATGGGATGTAGTACTTTGATAGGCCCTTGGGCCTATGCGGTGTACTTTGATAGGCCACGTGGAACCCTGGCCTTTTGAAGCTTAATTAACTTGTGCTTTAGAAAGGCAGGTCCAGGTATGGTGCCTAAGGTAAATCAGAGAAGGTAATTATTTAAAAGAGTGGCTAAAGGCTGTTTCATTTTCTAGGAGGAAGATGCTAGAGTCTACATTTTATCAGTCTTGGTTAAAGTGGAAAGCAGGGCCACATAACAGATATTGTCAAGTTAGAGGCCTTAACGACTGACTGCATGGAGGGGATGAAGAAGAGGATGACCATAAAGCCACTAGGGTATAATCCAGGTAGTATCTAACATTCAAAAAGCATAGGGAGCCAGGTGTGGTGGCTTAAGCCTATAATCCCAGCACTTTGGGAGGCTGAGGTGAGAATCTCTACATATAAACTCATCTCTACAATAAACTAAAAAAAAAAATTAGCCAATTGTGGTAGTATGCTCCTGAGTTCCAGCTACTTGGAAGGCTGAGATGGAAGAATTGCCTGAGCCTAGAAGTTCGAGGCTGGAGTGGCTGTGAGCATGCTACTGCACTCCAGCCTGAGTGATGGAGTGAGACTCCAACTCAAAAAATAAAAAAAGGCATAAATGCATATATGAAAAGTAAGCCTCTCAACTCTCTTTTGTCTCTTACCAGTTCTTGTACATTTTCTTACACATGGTTTCATGCATAAACTACATTTACATTCCTTTTCTTTAAAATGTCTGTTATTGTGCACACTAATCAATATCTTGCTTTTATCATTTAACAATATATCCTGTATCAATACATGCAGAGCCGCCTTATTCTTAATTTCCTTGGCCAGTCCCCAGTTAATACGAATTTGTTTCCTGTCTTTGGCTCTTAAAAATTATTTAGTGGGGCAACCCCCTTGGGTCCCCTCCTACTGTGGGAACTTTTCTGTCTTCAATAAATCCTGCTTTCAAAAAAAAAATTGTTTGGTGAATATCCTTGTTCATGTACCATTTTGCACACAAACAGTTATATCTATAGTTTTAAATTAGTACTTGCAGAATAAAAGGGCATATGCATTTAAAATATTTGTGGATATTGTCAAATTATCTTTTTTTTTTTTTTAAGGGGACAGGGTCTCACTTTGTCACCCAGGCTGGAATGCATGGCATGTTCATAGCTCACTGTCACCTCGAACTCCTGGGCTCAAGTGATTCTCTTGTTTGGTTAATTTTTACATTTTTTTGTAAAGATGGAAGTCTCATTATGTTGTCTGGGCTGGTCTTGAACCCCTGGCCTCAAGTTATCCTCCTGCCTTGGTCTCCCAAAGTACTGGGATTACAGGCATGAGCTATCATGCTTGGCCTCCCCCATTATCTTCTATAAGGGCTTTACCAGCAATGCCTCTTTCTTAAATCTTTACTAACAGTGTGTTATCAAGTAGTACTATTTTTCACAATCTGTAGATTAAAAATAGTATCTAATTGCCTTTTTTTTTTTGAGTTGGAGTCTCACTCCATCACCTAGGCCAGAATGCAGTGGCACGCTCATGGCCACCCCAGCATTGATCTGCTGGGCTCAGGCAATCCTTCTGCCTCAGCCTTCCAACTACCCAGAACTAGAGGCACATGCTACCATGCCTGGTTCATTTTTCGATTTATTGTAGGGATGAGGTCTCGCCAAGTTGCCCAGGCTGTTCTCGAACTCAGGGACTCAGGTAGTCCCCTCACCTCGGCCTAAAGTGCTGGGTTTACAGGCTTGAGCTACCAATTGTCATTTTAATTTATATTTTGCTAATGAGTGCGATTGAACATCTTTTTGTAACTTTCACAGGCATCTGTAATTCGTCTTGGGGGACCTATCATTAGCTGATTCTCATTTCTCTCTTCAGAAGTTGGACTCTTATGGAATACTTATAGTGGTTTCTCATAAATCTATTCTGGAGTTTTGGTGGCTATATTGGGATTCATCATTTGGAGGATATATCAAGGCAACAGTTATCCCTGTTTATTAAAACTTTATTTATCTTAATCAAGAGTGAATGTTAACTCTGGTTTGATGGCTTTAGAGTATCTGGGGAGCTGATCTTAAGATTTTTCTCTTGTGATCATAGGGTCAATTAAAGGAATACATTTCCTATCTTGAATTTCCCCTGCATTCTTTGTATGCCTGCCACCCACCCACTCCCTCTATCATGGTGTAGTGTTCTCTCAGCAACTTCTGGGTTCTGTTTGTTAATGCATTACTTAGAATTTATCGTTATGGTTTATAAGTAATGCTTATGAACTCCTAGTTTATATCTTACTCATTACTGAAACAACTTTTCAGAAATCACTGATACACTCCTGGTGATTACATAAACACTCCCCCACCTCCTTTAAACTCCTCTTCAACTCATTGCTGGCATTTCACACCCTGACCAATGTTCTACTTCACCTTCTTGAAATATTCTCCTTCCTTAGCTTCTGTGATGCTGAGTTGAGCTCTGTCCTCCATGGGGGTCTTCCTCCTTGCAGTGCCTCTGTCTGTTTCCCCAGAGCCTCTTACTTCCTGTATTCTGTTATCACTAAGGTGAACCTCTATCACAAGGCACTTAACATTTCCATCTGCATATTCTGCTGTTACTTCAAACTCAGTGTGTCTGGAATAAACTCATCCTTCTCCCCCCCAAATCAGCTTCTCACTTGATGTACCTGCTTCCACTTATTGTAGCTGATATTTTCTTAAGGCTCCTGGCTCCAGCATCTATTGAGTGCTTGCTGTGTGCCTGGCTCTGAGAAGCTAGGTAGCAAGGAGGAAAAGTTAGAACAAGGGACACAGGAAGCAAACACAGATTTCTTTTCCAAGAAACTTGAAGCAGCCGTAAGTTGGAGAGGTAAAGGGGTTGAGGGAAGCCTGATTTGTCCAAGGTGAGGACGCAGTCAGGGTGTGAAGTATCAGATGCAAGAACCCAAAGAGGCTAAGAGAGTAGTGACTGAGGGAATCAATAAGCCTGAGATGGGTGTGGCCTCAGCCAGAGGAGTCCAGATGGAGAAGATAAAGAAGGCAAGGTCCGGAGATATTCTAGGGGGGAGGAACCTCAAGAACAAAGAACAGGAGGGCTGCGCTCGTGAAAAGATTGGGAATTGGTTATTGAAGAGAACACCTTAAAAAATGTGTACTGTATCTGTATGATCAAAATCCTATTCTCAGCTACTTTTGAGACTCTTCAAGTCTGTAGGAGGATATGAAGAACATCAGGGGCTCATCTCAGCACAAAGGTGCTCATAGTTATTCCTTAATATTAGGCTGCATCAGCAAGTACATTCTCCATTCAGGGAAGACTGCTTTTTTCATCTCTCCATTAGCAGTTTTATATCAGTGGCTTTAGGGCAGGTAGAGAAAGAATTAAGATCTCTCTAAATGCCAGTCAAACCATTTAGGCCATGTGCGAATATCTTTTGCAGTGATGGTGTCTCTGGGTAGCAACGAGCCATGCATCCCTGTGAGCAGTCATCTTTAGCACTCCTGGGAGAGCATTGTGGCATCCTGTGGGATTCCTAGTCTCCAGTGCTGCTCCTTTCACAGAGTTCCTCCAGTTGTTTACCTTAATTGTTAGAAAAGTTCATGTATATGCGAAATGTGGTTCTTGTATTTTTCTCCCTCCTTTTCACCCATAGTATCTATCTGCCTGGAACACATCCGTCTTTATGTCTCTTTCTTCAGGCTAAAGGTAAATTTTTTGCTCTTCCTCCTCTAAAGGCTTGATTTCTACTTTACTCTTATTTTCATAGACTCGCATTTCGTAAATTTTAAAATGAACATTGGATTAATTATTTCCAATGAGAGCACATTACTTTCCTCTTGTTCATAAATACAATTATAATCTGACTGTCCATATTTGCTTCTAGTAATTTATAGTGCTTATCATAAAGGCATTACATTTGTACTTCCATTCAGAATATAAGATGCTTTTTCCTACCTCTGTTCTGTGACTAAAAAGAAAATAAATACATGTTTATACATGTATATATGTTTGCATGTGTGTATTAGATATATATGTAATAATGTATTATAAAATATATGTATGATAATGTATAAAACAGCATATGCAATTATGTATTAATATATAACATGCATGATTATATACGCTATGTAATTATATATATAACACATAGGTGTTTGAATGTATGTGTGTGTGAGACAGAGAGAGAATAGTTTCTATATCTTAAATAACTTCCACGTTAATTTTGCTACCACTCCTAGGTCTCATTGCCCATGTGAACCCTTAGTACAGTAACCTGACCTCATTAGATCTAACTTAGGAGAAAACTTGGGATTGTGACCTTGGGTCTGACCCTGTCTGCAGAGCACAGAGTGTGGCCCTCGCCCCATGACTCAGCTCTGTTGAGGGCTGCCTGTTAGCTCTAGCCTGATTAGCGTTTTAGGTAAAGAGAATGTCTTTTATTGCTTGGAAAGCTAAGTTTGGTTTTGGTGTTGATTCTTTCCTGTGTTTGGCCAAGTCCTTAAACTTATGCTCATATCTGATTTTGCATATTGAGCTCAAGGCATTTCTTAGCCTGACTTGGCTTCTGAGACTCTTTTATTTATGGGGAATTGAGCCGTAGTCATTTGCTGTGGATTTTGTGTCAGAGGTGGCAGTGGTGTTAGTAAGGGAAGGCAGAAGAAGAGAGATAGGGGGATAGTACTCATTATCTTGTCCTGGTACTCACAATTGCCTTAGGAGGTATCCTAAAACCTTGCAACTGGTTCCTTCCTTAAGTATTTCCTCTTCCTACCCTGATTCCTTTTTTGGCACTAGGAGTAGCCATTTTTCTGTTGCCTACTTCTTCTTGCTCTCCTCCTGTCCCTGAAATTAGCTTGCTCCCTGGCCTGTTGTGAGCCCATTGAGGGGACTTCAGTCTTCTGCTTCTCCACATTTTCTCAACCTCATAGCTCTTCCCACTTCCAGAGAAAGAATCTTGCAGAGTTGGCCTACTTTCTGTTGATGTCACTTCCTTGAAGAACTTTGTAGAAAGCCATAGATTCTGTTAGAAATAGCCCTGCTTATGTGAATGCTTAGAGGTAAACCCCTTCCAGAAAAGAAGCAAAACAAAAACTACTAGTACAAATGGGGAGCTCTTCAAGTTATTCTAGCCTTATGTGGCTCCATTGCTTTTTTTCAAGAGGTGTTTTATCTTTGTGGCCACACTTTTGGGAAATTTAAAGCAGCTGCCTTTATTGAAGGCAAAGGATAGGGTTGAGTTGAACAGAATCACAGAGCCCTCTACTTATTATAATATCAGACTTAACCAATAGTGGATATCTATCAGTTCTTCTATAATATTTTTTCTTTTCCTATTTCCTTCCTGTCATCTTTCTTCTTCCCACTCTGCCTTTCTTCCAGAGCCCTCCTCATATTTGCCAGGGAGTGTCACTGCATCCGAAATGTTCTTTCCCATAGCTCATTGGCAACATCACGGTTATGACTGGTGACAATGATTTTCTCCTGTGGGTCTGGCTTTCCATCTGTGCTGAGCCCAGTGATTGTCTGTTATATCTTGTCCAGCCACCTGTCCTGAGTTTCTGCTGTCTTCTTTTGATGTTTCCAGTCAGTAATTTGGAGCAGCTTCTTTTGATGCCTTATTACGAGGGCAAGTTTGTCCTTCCTTCTTGTGCTTTGTTCTCCTATGACCAGATAGGTTTTCTGACACTACAGAGTTTGATGACAACTGTTCTTGGACACAGCTATGACCAGTGGTTTTGAATGTATGTAGCTAGACTCTTCCATTCATTCAACAAATAAGCATGCTGTGCTGGGCACTGATCTAGGTGCTGGCAATATGGAGGTGGGGGTGGGGACACACAAAAGTCCTTGCTCTAATGCAGCTTACCTTCTCCTTACAGAGCTTAAGAACATACTCTTAAAGCATCGAGTATTAGAAAAATACTGCTCTAATGACTTTTTAATATATAAGTGAGAGAAAACAGCTGCTGGTCAGCCCATGCCATCACTTCACTGACTCTGATTTTAAGCAACTCAGTTATTGAGACTGTTTTCTCGTTTATCAAAATGATGCTAATTTTTGAGTTTGGTAAAACGTATAGGTATAGATCAAGTCATTTATTCTAGGTTGGAGTTCTAAGTTACTTGACTATCAACATTAATATATCCACACGCAGTGGCTCAAGCCTGTAATCCTAGCACTTTGGGAGGCTAAGGTGGGGGGACTGCCTGAGCTCATGGGTTTGAGATCAACCTGGACAACTTGACAAGACCTCACCTCTACAATAAATCAAAAAATTAGCTGGATGTGGTAGTGTGCGCCTGTAGTTCCGGCTACTTGGAAAACTGAGGCAGAAGGATCACCTGAGCTGAGCAGGTTGACGTTGGGGTGGCTGTGAGTGTACCACTGTACTCCAGCCTGTATGATGGAGTGAGACTCCAACTGAAATGAATAAACAAACAAAAAATTGATATTATAAAGGATATTATTTCTTCCATTCTGCTACATTTTCTTCACAATTGACATGCCCTTAGGGTGGAAAAATTTTGATGATGGTTCACTTTAATAGCAATAATGAATTAAAAAAAAGTTAGAAATATTTTGATGATACATTTAATATATAACTTTAGTCAGATTCCAGTTTTAAGCCATAACTGAAGGAATTACATTTGAGCTTTAATGATGAAAAGTTTGAATATTCTATATTTGTTCCTTACCACTGCCCTAAAGACTGGAAATAATAGAACTGCTTGTGGACTTACCATATCAGGCACAGGCTTGTATTCTTGTTTCAGAGAAATTCCAAAACAGAAGGATTGCTATTATTTTGTGCTCAGGGTTATTTTTAGAAGCTAGTCAGAAAGCATAAAAATTTTAAGATTGCTGTTAATTTTGGTGTTTTTATTGGTAAGATTTTTTTTTTTTTAAATAGCTTTCTGCCTTATTATGTTTCCTGAAACTTCAGGAAAATTGACTTTGGGTATATCTTTGGAATGTGGAACCTTCAACAGAAGTTGTTTTCACTCTCATTTATCTGCTTTGTACTAACTATTATGACAAACGATATTATGTGGCTTGGGGGGCAGTAATACTTGACAAACTTTGCTTCCTCATACAGATGATTCTTTAGTCGAGTAGTATACTTTCTATACAAAGCTAGCAGGTTCTGTAGTATCTAACTGATTACCTTTACCTTACCATTGGGATTGCAAATTCCATGGGAGAAAAGATCATGAAAGTAATTTGGACGTCTGTTCTATTGATAACTTAAAATATACAATATTTGTGTTTCTAAATTTTTTAATGTTTAGAAACAAGACAGCCTGGATTAAATAGTATAGGAGTTTTTCAAGCAGAATGTGCTCAAGTAGATTATAACTCGGTTTTCTTTTCTTTTTTTTTTTTCATCAGTATTTTTTATTATGGTTTTGTGCGGTACAGTTAAGGGTTAGGTGTACAATGACGTTTCATTCAGGCACCCTGTAGATAAGAA
>NW_007254204.1:0-1219 GCF_000164805.1 Carlito syrichta | reverse complement strand
AGAGTGGCAAATACTTTTTCCCAGTCTATAGGCTGGTCTTCCTGCTCTCTTGATGGTTTCTTTGGCTTTGCAGAAGTTTGTCAGTTTAATTAAGTCCCATTTGTCTATCTTCTCTCTTATGACCTGTGAGATTTCAGGTTTTGTACAGGAATGGATGCCAGTTCCAATTTCCACGAGGGTATTTCCTTCCTTTTCTAAGGTTCTTATGGTTTGAGGTTTTACATTTAGGTCTCTGATCCATTTGGAGTTAACCTTTGTGCATGGGGATAGATAGGGGTCCTGTTTCAATCTTCTGCATGTAGTCAGCCAGTTTTCCCAGCACCATTTACTGAATAGGTTCTCCTCTCCCCAGTGGTAGGTGGTGGGGGCTTTGTCGAAGATGAGTTGGTTGAGAAATTGAGGTTTTGCTTCTGGAATCTCAATTCTGTTCCATTGCTCTATATGCCTGTTCCTGTACCAATACCAAGCTGTTTTGATGATTGTAGCTTTATAGTAAAGTTTGAAGTCTGGTATTGTGATACCACCTGCTTTGTTTTTTTTGCTGAGGATTGTTCTGGCTATTCTTGGATGTTTGTGTTTCCATATGAATTCCTGTGTTGTTTTTTCTAGGTCTGAGAAGAACGTTATTGGTAATTTAATGGGTATTGCATTGAATTTGTAGATTGCCTTAGGTAAGATGGACATCTTCACAATGTTGATTCTTCCAATCCATGAGCATGGGATATTTTTCCACTTGTTCATGTCAGCTTTGATTTCTTTGAGCAGTGTTTTGTAATTTTCATTGTAAAGGTCTTTCACGTCTCTGGTTAGGAAGATGCCAAGGTATTTCATTTTTTTTGTGGCTATTGTGAATGGAACTGTGTTTTTTATTTGGTCATGATGGATGATTTTTGAGATGTATTGCTGAATCCGGTTTGCTAGGATCTTGTTGAGAATTTTAGCATCTATGTTCATCAAAGATATTGGCCTGTAGTTCTCTTTCTTTGTTGGATCTTTACCTGGCTTGGGTATCAATGTGATGTTGACTTCGTAAAATGATTTGGGGAGAGTTCCATCTTTTTCAATCGCCTGGAATACCTTCAGTAGGATTGGTATCAGCTCCTCCTTAAATGTCTTGTAGAATTCTGCTGGAAAGCCATCTGGACCAGGGCTTTTTTTTGTAGGAAGTTTTCTTATTACGTGGTCGATTTCCTTGATTGTTATTGGTTTATTAGGGTCT
>NW_007254203.1:3722-6875 GCF_000164805.1 Carlito syrichta | reverse complement strand
TCCTCACATAATGGACACTACATGGCCTCCAACTAATTAGGAATAAAGAATCATGGTTGTACGCACCCTCAATCCAGAAAATTCCCAGGTTGTCTACTATGGGACAAACAAGAAACAGATCTTCGAGCTCCCCAAACGTTTCAGAGCAATTTAGCATTCGGATATTATGAATCGGTCATTTCAGGCCTCCAGCAACATTCTGGTACTCTTAAAAGTTGTAAATGGTATTGGGCACTCCAAGACCTTACGTTCCTCAGAACAACTAAGGCCAGATTCCAGGACAAAAAGTATCTTCTTGCAATATTTGGATGTAACTCTGGTCTTAAGGTGGACCATGTAATGCTCCCATTCCCTGTATCTTTTTATTTTGAGAAGGGACAAGGGTTTAGCACTTGCCAAATGTTTACTACATACTTTTAATGGTATCCAGGAATCATGGAATCCACAAACCTGGGAAACTTCCAGGCATCTGTATTTTGATATACTGAATTTCGAATCCAAATCAACGGGAAAAATCAGGGCATCTTACTGAGAATTAAAAGGAAATTCCTTTCTAGGGGTTCTCATTTTCCAGAATCTACAGGGCCTTTTGATAAGGTTTAATCAGCAATCTGGGCTTCTGGGTCCCTACATATTCAGAGTTAATTCCTCCGTGGATATGCTAAATATGTCATTACAGATCCTCGGGATCTTTCTGGTCCTCTGGTTAGTTGTAATCTAGGATTTGGCACTAGAAATCGTTTCGTTTCCTGGGACCATCTTTGACCATAATCATATTGCCCAGAATCAAAAGGTGTATTGGTACAAAATTCCTCGATTTAGGTGACCTCAAAGTACAGAAAATACTTGTCGGTGGGCAGGTAGGAATTGGGCTTTTGGGTTTGGAATATTCCACATTTAGTGAGGTCTTGTGATGGGGAACTAGGAATCCTGGATTCCAGTTCCAAAAGAATATTATGGACGTCTTTCTCTTAATATTCACAAAACTAGAAATCTCGGTCACCAAAAACTGTCTTGACATCCTGCAGAGTGAAGTAGAAATCTGGGAAATGGAGGTCGTCATATACATGAAATTACCCAACATATTGGTAAGGAACTATAAGGAATCTTCCTTATATGAGTGCTCAGTCCCAAAACTACAGGCCGTTTTCCTAAGTAGTAACAACGAATCAGATTTTTGAAGTAGGAATCTGTGTAATGGGAGTCCTCAGGTACAGGAAACTTCACTGCCTTTTGCTAAGTAAGAATAAGGAATCCGCGTTACTCAGGTCCTCTATCCCAAAAACCTTAAGGTCATCTTGCTATGGGCTAAACACGAATCATGGTGTTTTCGAGCATGAATCTGGAAAATGGAGTCCTTATTTAAAGGCAACTACATGACCTTTTCATAAGAAAGATTAAGGAATCTGTGTTACATGAGTCCTCAATCCATAAAATCTACAGAGCATTTTGGGAATTTCTAAAAAGAATCATAGTTTTGAAGCAGGATGTATCTAATGAGAGTCCTAATATACAGGAAAATACACAGCCCCTTGTCAAGGGTGAAAAAGAATCAGGGTTATCAGGGTTATAGCAGTCCTCAGTCCCTAAAATCAACAGGCCATCTGCTGTGGGCTAAACAAGAATCAGGGTTTAGAAGCTGGAACATAGGTAATAGCACTCATATGCAGAATCTATATGATCTCTAGCTAAGGAGAACTAAGAAACCTCTTTTACACGGTTCCTCCATCACAATATCTACATGACATCTTGCTAATGGCAAATCAAGAATCAGGGTTTCCAAACAGGATTCTGGGGAAAGGGAGTACACATATACAGGACATTGCACGGCCCCTTTGTAAGGACAAATAAGGAATCTGTGATACACAAGTCCAGAATCCGAAAAATTCTCAGGGGGTCTTGCTGCGGTATAAACAAGAATCAAGAATCCTGTTTGCATATGAGGACTCCTATTACCTATGTTCCAGCTTCTAAACCCTGATTCTTTTTTAACCCAGAGCAGATGACATTTTGATTTTTAGGAAGAATAAGCAATCTTGGTTACACGAGGCCTCCATCCCAAAAACATACAGACCAACTTGGTAAGAGATAACCATCATTCAGGTGCTGGGAGTCGGAATCTGGATAATGGGTGTCCTCATATACAAAACACTACACTGTCTATTGCTAAAGGAAAATAAGGAATCTGGTTTACACGTGTCCTCCATCCCAATAAAACTTCAGGGTTTCTTGCTAAGGGCTAAACACGAATGTGGGTTTTTGAAGCATAAACTAGGGTAATGAAATTCTCATATACAGGGAAATGCACTGACTTTTCCTAAGAAAGAATAAGGAATGTGGGTGACATGTTTTCTCAATTCCCAAAAAAATATACTGCGTCTTCCTAAGATCTAAACAAGAATCAAGCTTTCGACGCATGTATCTGTGAACAAGAGTACTCATATACAGGTAACTGAACGGCTGTTATTAAAAATAAGGGATCTGGGTTATACGAGTCCTCAGTCCTGAAAATCTACAGAGCATCTTGCTGACGGCTAAAGAATAATCAGGGATTTGAGACATGAATGTGGGTAACAGCAATCCTCACATACAGGAAAGTACATGGCCTCTTCCCAATAAAAGAGAAGAAATCTGTTTTCTACGGTTCCTCTATCACAAAATCTACAAGAATTCTCACTAAGGGCTAAACAAGTATCAGGGTTTTGAAACAGGAATCAAGGGGAAGAGAGTCCTCACATAGAGGACACTACTTGGCCTCCAACTAAGTACGAACAAAGAATCATGCTTGCACGTACCCTCATTCCAAAAAATTCCCAGATTGTCTGCTGTGGGACAAACAAAAAACAGATCTTCGAACTCCCCAAAATTTTCAGAGCAATTTCGCATTCGGATATTATGAATCGGTCATTTCAGGACTCCAGCAACATTCTGGTCCTCTTAAAAGTTGAAAATGGTATTGGGCACTCCAAGTACTTTAGGTTCCGCAGAACAACTAAGGCCAGATTTCAGGACAAAAAGAATCTTCTTTCCATATTTGGATGTAACTCTGGTCTTAAGGTGTACCCTGTAATCCTTCCCTTCCCCTGTCCCTTTTTATTTTGAGAAGGGACAAGGGTTTAGAAATGGCCAAACATTTACTACATACATTTAATG
>NW_007254203.1:2691-3702 GCF_000164805.1 Carlito syrichta | reverse complement strand
TTCAGGTTTTAAGTTTCTTTATCTCAGATAATAACTGTATTTCCTGTTCCTGTAGGCCAATTTTAAGATTCTTTGATTAGTATAACGAAATTTTTCAAACGGTGTTGTTTTTCCTTCTAATATGAAAATAGGAAATTTTACACGTAGCCATGTATAGATATACTAGGAAAAAAGATTTAAGTTTTGGGTTAAAGTCGTAGTTTTATTAAAATAGAATGAGAATTATAGTGTAATTATTTTAAAAATCATACGTCAATGATAATTATAAGATTTAATGATAAAGTATTAGCTTAATAAGATATAGCATAGTATTAAAGTCCAATCACTAGATCATATAAAAATTAAAGTTTAGATCTATAAAACTCATATAAGTCATGGTAAGGGATATGTTTTGAATTAATTTTTATAGAATTACAGGGCACTATGCTGAATAATAATAGGTTAATTGAATAAATAAAAATTAAGTCATTTAAGTAAACTTATAAATTATAGTATAGTGTTAAGTTGATAATATCAATCGTTAAAAAATATTAGGAGTCAGTGAACTTAGATTGAACCTAGAGTTAACTTAGAAAGTTTTTGTATTAATCAGGGTTTAGAACACAGTGTATAATATGAATGATTTATTGAACACTATGGAAGACACTTTGATCAAACTGTATTGAAATTATGCACCTGTGACCTTGATGTGAGTTTTGTGAAGCACGTCACGCATCATGGAGTTCGAATTATTTGCTTGGAACTTGCAAGTCTCATGATGGTCTTGTGATGCATAGTTTGTAAAGCACTATATACATCATGGAATTTGTACGCCCCCAGCAAGTAATTATCACACTGCTGGAAGGTATAGAAAATGATATATAATTTGGAAGGAGTCTGAATAAAATTTGGACGAAGTCCTGATCAGACTGATTCCACAAGAACTGCCTCCGAGTGGTCTCTTCTCTCCATCTTGACTCTCCTGTGCAGGTCCTAACCCTCCCTCCTAGGTCGTAGCCGGTACTCCAATAT
>NW_007254203.1:0-1340 GCF_000164805.1 Carlito syrichta | reverse complement strand
TGATTAACAAGGTATAGCTAACTTACAGGGCACACTGTCACCATTTACTGGGTGTACTCGACTAAAAACTTTGAGTTCCAACTGCCAAAAAGGCTTTCATTAAGCTAGAGAATGCTTATCTAAATTTCATAAAAATGGTAATCCTTGGGAGATGGGGCAAGATGGCGACGGCATAGGTGAACTGGTGAGATTCTCTGAACGAACCAAGACTGCAAACTGCTGAATAGACAGACTGTAAAGCAGAGGGAAAAGTGAACAAAACCGGAAGACCCTCATAAGGAAGAACAGGTCATTGCAGAAGAGAAATAAAAACAACCCCACCTTCCCTCAAAAACAGAATTGAAGAGGGGGAGGGAAAGGGGTAAAGGGAGAAAAATATACAGAAATGAAGAAAACCCAAAAGTAGAGTATGGGTCTCTCCCAGACGCCTGGGAGAGCAGACACTGAGAAAACTGACTTTGGAATACAAACAATGAAAAGTCTCCAGAATGAAGGGTCTCAAAATGCAAATGTAGATATCAAAACAATAATGGAGAGATTAAAAAGAATTGAGGAGACACAAGAAGAAACTAGGAAGGAGCTGATATCTGAGATAACAGTAATAAAGAATACTGTGAATGAAATAAATAACAAATTGATAAGCATGGAAAGCAGAATTACCCAAGCAGAAGAAAGAATCTCAGAGCTTGAGGACCAAAATATAGAAATAACCCAAACTCTTAAAAACACAGAAAATAAGCTTAAAAAGACAGAACAAAACCTTCAAGAGATGAGTGACTACCTCAAGAGGCCTAACCTAAGAATAATCGGACTCCCTGAGGCAGAAACAGAAACAGAGACCACACTGGAACAAACTTTCCACGAGATCATTCAAGAAAATTTCCCTTATCTAATCAGTGATACAAAAATTCAAACACAAGAGATTCAGAGAACCCCCGCAAGACAACAAATGAGAAGATCAGCTACTAGACACATAATAATTCGCCTAAATAAAGTAGGCACAAAAGAAAAAATCGTAAAGGCAGCAAGAGAAAAAGGCCAGATCACCCACCATGGAAGACCAATCAGAATAGCAGCAGATTTATCTGCAGAAACCCTGCAGGCTAGGAGAGCTTGGAGCCCTATCTTCAAAGTCCTAAAGGATAAACAATTTCAACCAAGAATAACCTACCCAGCCAAGCTAAGCTTCATCAGTGAGGGAGAATTAAAATCTTTCCCAGATATCCAATCCCTAAGAACTTATGCAGCCACAAAACCATCTCTACATGAAACACTTAGAAAGTACTAACACAGAAGAAAAGGAAAAAAGACAACGTTCTTCACAGAGTACAGGGAAAAGA
>NW_007254202.1:2289-3503 GCF_000164805.1 Carlito syrichta | reverse complement strand
GGGAGCGGCCGCTGCACTCCAGTCTGGGCGACTGAGTGAGACTCCGACTCAAAAAAAAATAAAAAAAAGAAAGACAGGAACAGCCAGGCACCGTGGCTCCTAGGAGGCTGAGGTAGGAGGATCGATTGAGGCCAGGAGTTCCAGCCTGGGCAACATAGCGAGATCCCATCTCTACCAAAAAAAAAAAAAAAAAGATGGAACTTGAATGGGGGATAGGGTGGGGTTTTTTCCCTTCTAATGCTGGTTAAAATCCACATAACATAACACTTACAATCTTAACCCTTTGTAGGTGTTCAGTCTCAATGGCATTAAGTGCCTTCACATAATGCTATCATCAGTACCACCCATCTGCAGAAGGGGGGGCTCATTTCAGTTGGCAGAGTGGGGGAGTCAGAGAAGGCCCCCCTTATTAATGAGGTACAATTTGCATAACATAAAATTAACCGTTTAAAGTCACATCCAAAGAGCAGTACCTGGCCAGGCACAGTGGCTCCCACCTGTAATCCCAGTACTTTGGGAGGCCATGGTGGGAGACTTACTTGAGCCCAGGAGTTCGAGACCAGTTCAAACCTTGTCTGTACAAAAACATTTATTGTTTTTATTTATTTATTTATTTATTTTTATTTTTTGAGTTGGTGTCTCACTCTTCTCCCAGACTGGAGTGTAGTGGCCGCTCCTGGCCACCGTAGCCTCAACCTGCTGGGCTCCGGCGATCCTTCCACCTCAGCCTTCCAAGTAGCCATAATTACAAGCATATGCTACCACGCCCAGCTGATTTTTTGATTTATTGTAGAGATGACGTCTTGCTGCCCAGGCAGGTCTCGAACCCGCGGGTTCAGGCAATCCACTCACCTCAGCCTCCCAAAGGTGCGGGATTATAGGCCTAGCCACCGAGCCCTTTTTATTTTTGAAAGCAGGATTTATTGAGAGGAAAGAAAACCTCGCCCAGTGGGAGGGGACCCAAAGGGGTTGCCCTCTACAAACAAACTTTTTTTTTTTTTTTTTGAGTTGGAGTCTCACTCTTGTCACCCAGACTGGAGTGCAGTCTCGATCTGCTGGGCTCCGGTGATCCTTCCACCTCAGCCCAAGTAGCTGGAACTACAGGTGCGCGCTATCACCCCCGGCTCATTTTGATTTATTGTAGAGATGAGGTGTCGCCAAGTTGCCCAGGTGGGTCTTGAACCCACGGGCTCAAGCAATCCACTCACCTCAGC
>NW_007254202.1:0-970 GCF_000164805.1 Carlito syrichta | reverse complement strand
ATAACACAGACCCACAAGAATACAAAGTTTGTATCTAGGGATTAGATATTATGCTTATTTTTTTGAGTTCACCAAAGGAAGCACTTTTAGCAATGAGCAAATTAAAACATAGTTTTACTCTTCATGTCTCAGAGATAAGATGTCCAGTGGTAACCATTGCCTACACCAGAGAATGTTAACATTACTTAGAAACACATATTGACACTACCCTGCTAAAGCCTTCCACATTATCTGTTTTGCTGTACTCTACTTTATCTTTAAAGCATGGCAAAAATACACTAACAAGGGTTTATTTTCATTTCTGCTGACAAGTTGCAGAAGAAACCACCCATTTAAGCAGTCTGAAATATATCCTACTGAGTCTAGCACCACACACTTTTTGCATTTTTTTATTTGTCTATTCATGTATTTTGAAGTAAGTAAAACACATAAAAAAGTAATTGCCAATTTTCTTAGAAAGAAGTTGAAAAAAAAAACCTTAGTTGACCCCAGTGATGTTAAAGAGATAATAGAAATGTGCAGATTGGAAGACACTTGGTGTAATAAATAACAGTATGTGGAGGATTATTTGTGTCAGTTCAGTGAACAAAGCATGGCAGAAGATGCGCAACGTCATAAACTTTCTCTAGTATTTTCTAGGAAGAACAGTGCATCATTAGTCAATGGTGATCATCATGCTTAAGAAAATAAAACCTGTATGCTACCTATTTCTGGGCTTAATTACAGGCTGTTTCCTAATTACCTCAAGAAGTTGGATCTTGGTTAAAAGTGAAAAATTCACAAGGAACAAAGATAGACTCATGTCTCCATGAAGAGATAAAAACCAATGACTTACTCTAACTGCACCTTAAAACTCTAGATAATTTTACATATGAATTAATTAAGACAATAATATTATTCAAGACAACACATTTCATCATTTTAGGGATTGTAATATATGAAATCCCCAAAAAGTTGCAAAGTCAATTTT
>NW_007254201.1:3582-5105 GCF_000164805.1 Carlito syrichta | reverse complement strand
TATTTTAAAAGGTAACCAGGAATCTCGTATTCCACGTCCCTGGGAAACAGCTGGGCATCTCTCTATTTGCATACAGAATTTTGGAATCCAGATCGCCAGGGAAAATCAGGGTATCTTGCTGAGAACGAGAAGAGAATGCGTGTTCAGGGTTCCTCAATCGTCAAAACCTATATGGCCGCATGATAAGGTTTAATGAGGAATCTGGGCTTGTAGGTCCTTCCATTTTTCAGAGCTACTTGCTGTGTGGATACCTAAAATCTCTTATTACGGATCCAAGAAGATTCCAGTTTTTTCAATAGTTGTAAACGAGGACTGAACCTACAATTTCATTTGTTTCTTATGAACATCTTCGGCCATAATCCAGTTCCCCAGGTATCAACTGCAATTTTGTGAGAGAATCCCTCGATTCAGTTTACCTCAAAATACCGAAATTTCCTGAGGTCAGGCTGGTGGGAATTCTGATATTGGGTTTAGGATATTCCACATTTTTACGATGTCTTGTTAAGGGGAACCTGGATACTTGGATTACAGTTCCCAGGTACTATTTGGAAGTTTTTCTATTGATATCCAAACAACTGGAATTCTATTTTCATCAGGAAATATCTTGGGTATTGCTGAGAATTAAGCAGGAATTTGCATAATGGGAGTACTCATATATGGGAAACTACATGGCCTCTTACTGTGGAAGAATAAGGAATCTGGGTTACACGAGTCCTAAAAATCCCAAAAACCTACAGGGAGTCTTACTAAGGGAAAGAAAAATATCAGAGATTTGAAGCATTGATCTGGGTAATGGGAGTCCTCATATACAGGAAACTTCACAACCTCTTGTTAAGGACGAACAAGGAATCTAGGTCACACGATGTCCTCCATCCTTAAAATATATAGAGTGTCTTTCTAAGGGCTAAACAAGAATCAGGGTTTGAAGCAGGAATCTCGGTAATGGGAGTCTTCATATACAGGAAACAACACAGCCTCTTCCTAAGAAAGGATAAGGAATCTGGTTTTCACGAGTCCTCAATGCCAAAAATCTACTGGGCGTCTTGCTTAGGGCTAAACAAGAATCAGGATTTCAAAGCACGTATCTGTGGAATGAGAGTCCTCATATACAGGAAACTAAAGGGGCTCTTGCTAAGGAAGAAAAACGAATCTGGTTTACACGAGTCCTCAATTCGAAAAATATTCAGGGCGTCTTGGTAAGGCCTACAAGACTCGGACTTTGATGTCACCATATTTTTCAGAGCTGTTTCCTATGTGCATACTAGGAATCAGTCATTCCAGAAGTCTCACAACATTCTGGTCCTCTCAATAGTTTAAACGAAAATATGGCACTACAATCCATTTAGATTCTGAAATCACTAACGCCAAAGTCCAGGAGACAAGTAATCATCTTGGGTTTTTGAATGTAAGCCCTGAGTTCAGGGTTACCTCGTACTCCAGAAACTTCTGGTAGTTCAGTTATTCAGAATTATGACCTTGGGTTTACATGTTACACCATGTTTAGAAGGTATTTTTGGGAGGGC
>NW_007254201.1:0-3298 GCF_000164805.1 Carlito syrichta | reverse complement strand
TTTTCCTGGCTTAATGTACTTCTCATACCTAGAAGCCTACAGGCATTTTCTAAATGCTAATCAGGAATTTGGAGTCCCAGTCCCCACACTTTTCAGAACTAATTCCTGTATACGTACCACAAGTCTGTCATTACCGATTCCAAGGAAACTGCTGCTCAACTTCTTAATTGTAACAGAGAATCTGGCAATCTGCTCGCAATTTTTTGCAGGAGGCTGAAAGGCCAGATTCCACAACCCAAGGAATTATCTCGCCATTTTTCATGTAATTTCTGGCTTCAGGTTTACCTCCTAATCCAGAAACTACTGCTGGAAGTTTAGATTGATATTCGTAGATTGGGATTAGGTGTTCCCAAATATGTAGGATGTATTCTTAAAGGGGATCCAGCAATCTTGGATCCCAGGGCCCTTCTGACCTTTTGGGCTTATGAGTATTGATATATAAGAGTTTGTACTTCCACATCGCCAGGTAACTTCCGGGAGTCATACTTAGAACAAAGAGAATCTGGGTTATGGGGTCGCCAATCCAACAATTCTACATGGACATATTATAAGGGCTAATCTGGAATCTGGTTTTCTATTTCTACACATGTTTTAGGGCTACAGGCCTCTTGGATAGGACAATTTTGTCATTATAGATTCTGAGCAACAGTCTGGTCTTCTTGATAGTTGTAACCGAGATTGTGGCCCTACAATTCCGTTGGATTCCTTGAGACAACAAAGGGCAGATTCCAGGACACTAAAAATATTTTCACCATATTTGTATGTAGCTATATCCTTAAGATGTACCTTGTAATACTGACATTTCTGTTTGACGTTCTATTCCAATAGGTGCCAGGTGTTTTGAGGTTGCCAAATATTTATTACATACTTTTAAGGGTAACCAGGATTCATGGATTACATGACTCTAGGTAATTTCTGGGTATCTGCCTATTTGTATACAGAGTTTTGGAACAACATCACGAGAAAAATCAGGGCATCATGCTGAAAACAAAAAGGAAATCCGGGTCTAGGAGTTCTCATTCGCCAGAATCTACAGGGCTTCTTGATAAGGTTTAATCAGCCATCTGGGCGTCAGGGTTCCTACATTTTTCAGAGATACTACCTCTTTAGGTATCCTTAATCTGTCATTTCAAATGCCCAAGAACATTCTATTCTCTTGATAGTTTTAATCGAGGATATGGCCCAAATATACTTTTGTGTCTTATGAACATCTAGGACCATAATGAGGTACCCCAGGATTCAAATGGCATATTGGTACAAAATCCCTCGATCAGGTTACCTCAAACTGCAGAAATTTCTAGTAGTGGGGCTGGTGGGAATTGGGACATTGGATTTAGAAGATTCCACATTTTGGGGAGGACTTGTTGAGGGGAAACAGGAATCTTGGATTCCATTTCCTCAATAACCCGAGGGGAGTCTTTCTCTTGATATTCCAAACAGCGGGAAGTCTAGTACACAAGGAAAAATCTCAGTGCCTTGCTAAGAATGAAGCAGGAATCTGGGTAAATGGAGTCTCATATATAGGAAACTTCACGACCTCTTGCAAAGGAAGAATAAGGAAATTGGTTGCACGAGACCTCAGCCCAAAAATCCACAAGGCGTCTTTCTAAGAGGTAAACCATGGATCAGGTTTTTAATGTAGGAATCTGGGTAGTGGAAGTCCTCAAATACAGGAAACTGGACTGCCTGTTGCTAAGAAAGAATAAGGAATCCGGGTTACACGTGTCCTCAATCTCTAAAAAACTTCAAGGCGTCTTGCTCAGGGCTAAACATGAATCTGGGTTTTTGAAGCAAGAATCTGAGGAAATGGGGTCCTCATGCACAGTCGATGACACGTCACCTTGCTAAGAAAGAATAAGGAATCTGGGTTACACATGTTGTCTATCCCAAAAGAACTGCAGGGTCTCTTGCTAAGGGCTAAACAAGAAAAATGGATTTGAAGCAGGAATGTGTGTAATACTCCTCATAACAGGAAACTTAGAGACCTCTTGCTAAGGAAAAATAAGGAATCTGTTTTACATGGTTCCTCAATCAAAAAATCTACATGGCATCTGGCTAAGGGCTAAACAAGAATCAGGGTTTCAAAACAGGAGTCTGGGGAAAGGTAGTCCTCATATACAGGACACTACATGGCCTCCAGTGAAGGAAGAATAAGGAATCTGTGTTACACGAGTCCTCAATCCGAAAAAATTCTCAGAACGTCTTGCTACTGGACAAGCAAGAATTAGGGCTTTGAGTTCCCCTCATGATTTGGAGCTATTTAGCATGTGGATATTAGGAATCAGTCAATTCAGGACTCCAGCAGCATTCTGGTCCTCTTGATAGTTGTAAACGGGTACCTGGCACTTAGGTTCCTCGGGACAACTAACTCCAGATTCCAGCACAAAAAGGATCATCTTGCCATATATGGATGTAACTCTTGGTCTCAAGATGAAACATGCAATTCTGAACTTCCATTTGTCCTTTTATTTTGAGAGGGGCAGAATGTTTTGCAGGTGCCAAATGTTTAGTAAGTATTTTTAAAGGAAACCAGGAATCACGGATTCCCCATTCCTAGGAAACTTGTGGGCATCTGTCTTTTTGTATACAAGGTTTTGGAATACATATCGACAAGAAAAATCAAGGCATCTTGCTGAGAATGAAAAGGGAATCCGGGTTCTTGGAGTTCTCATTCGCCAAACTCTACAGGGCCCCTTGATAAGCTTTAATCAGGAATCTGAGCTACTATGTCCCCATATTGTTAAGGTGTCTTGTACAAGGGAACCAGGAATCTTGGATTCTAATTGCCCAGGAAAATTCTGGGGGTCTTTCAATTGATATCCAAACAACAAGAATTCTACATCACCACGAAATATCTCAGTGTCTTGCTGATTATGAAGCAGGAATCTGGGTAATGGCAGTCCTCATATACAGGAAACTTCATGACTCTTGTGAAGGATGAATAAGGAATCTGGGCTACATGTGTCCTCAATACCGAAAATCTACAGTGCATCTTGCTAAGGGCTAAAGAAGATCAGGGCTTCGAGCAACTCTCATGTTTTACAGCATTTTGTTATGTGGATATTACGAATCAATCATTCCTGCATGCCAGCACGAGTCCTCAATCCGAAAAAACTCTCAGAACATCTTGCTACTGGACAAGCAAGAATTAGGGCTTTGAGTTCCCCTCATGATTTGGAGCTATTTAGCATGTGGATATTAGGAATCAGTCAATTCAGGACTCCATTTCAGGACTATACTCTTGAGAGTTGTGAACGAGAATCTGGCACTACAAGTCCATTTAGATACTCAGAACCTC